>NC_135497.1:218230789-218300789 GCF_052857255.1 Amblyomma americanum
GGGGGGGATTTTGGCGGGACGTGGACATAAAAATGCAATATCAAGCCGCCAAGCAGCTTCTAGGGCACACCGGAAAGCAAATCAAGAAAACAGACCGTCCGAAATTCAAGAGAAATGGAACGAGTACAGAAAGCAATACAAGCATGTCCAAAATGTGGTCCAGGAAAAGATTAAGGCTGCAACCGATAAGGGGATGGCAGATATTGGAAGAAAAGGTAAGCAGGCACCTAGAACGTTCTGGAACCACCTCAAGAGGCTTGATAACAATTCGAAGGAAACGCGTCGACATGTACAGGATGGCGACAGTAACTTATTCGAAAATGAAACGGCAATACAACTTATTTGCGAACAGTTAGACGAGGCTTTCAAAGCATGTGATCGGCACGCAGCTTGATGAAGGCTGCTACCGGGGGGGGGGGGGGGGGGGGGGGGGGGGCATGCAGCAACACGTCAGGGAGGACAAAATACCTACCAATAAGACTAATTCCGTTGCTCAGTAAGGAAATAAAGACTTTGTATGCTGCTTTAAGTGACGTATTGAGAACTAAAGAAATCCCAGCAAGCTGGCGAGAGAGTAGAATGAGCCTGATATGCAAAGGCAAAGATGAAAGAGGTCGCATTATGTCTCATAGGCCTCTAATGGTCACATCGATGTCGTATCGAATAGCAAAGCAAATCATAGAGGAAAAACTATAAGGTTGGACTGAACAGATGTAGCTTTTGGGAGACCTGCAGAATAGATTCCGACAAGGACTTAGATTAGACGACAACCTGTTCGCTGTCACCCAATGCATCAAAATTTCTGCAAGTGAAGAACGACCACAGTGGATGGCGTTTTTATACGTTAAAGAGTCTTACGACAATGCAAACCCCGCCCTGTTATGGGAAATTTTGGAAAAAGAGGGTGTAGGTTGTGAAACACTGTTTATTACAAGAAGTTTAATTACCAGGAGAACAACGTAGATGTGAATTGGCAAGAAATCAGATGTGCAGAAGGAGTTGCGGTTGGAAAAGGACTTAGACAAGGTTTTCCTTATCACCACTCCTATTTATGTTGTACATCAGGGGGACTGAACAGAAAGATAGAAAAGAGCCGATTAGGGTTTCCGGTATCATGGCGGCGAACTCGCATACCGGGATTGATATATGCCGATAACATCGTTCTTCAAGCAGACGGCGTGAGAGGCCTTGAAGACTTGGTAGAGGGTTGCGAGAAAAAAAAAAGGCTAAGGCTCTAGAACTGAGGTTGAGCGCTGAAAAATTGTGAGTCATGGTTTATAATTATGGGCCCGGTAGGATCACGCTACAAAATGGGGGTGTGCGAATAGTGCTTTCCCAAACCGAATCGAATACGAATAATGTAGCTTCGCTTCCAAATCGGATACGAATAGTGTAGCTAAAAACCGAATCCAATACGAATCGAATAGTGATAGGACCGAATCGAATACGAATCAAATATTAGTACTAATATTCGTTACTTGCGCGAATATTTTAGAAAACGAGGAATCGGGCGAAACATTGAAGCGACAATTGTGGCACTGCTGTACAGAGCTATAAGTTTAATAATTATGAAATCTGATATAACTGCTAAAAGGCGCAACATTTATCTGACTAATTTGTCGACACACGAAGTCACTATATTAACTCTGAGACGAGCAAGTTATCGGTATAGGAAAATTACCATTTGCTTGGTTTGGTCAGACACTTTTCCGCAACATTTTAGCCGAAAAAAGCCGCGCACAAGGCCGGAGGAAGTCTTGTACCCTATAGAAAAGTGGTTGGTGCCCGGCGGCACTAGAAGCACACCGCTGGAAATGAGACTGGTGGCACCTACGCATGAGCCATGGCCTCAGAGATCGCGCATCAAGGCAGGGTTTTCCAGAATTTACCTGAGTCCTGCCGCGTCGTCCAGTCTTGGAGGCCATGTGCAAGAATTTTGAACGCCAGCAAAGAAATGGACCGCGTCGTGGCCCCTCCATCGCCGTCATACTGTTCGCGGAAGGAGGGTGCGCGGCGCTGGTATGGGCCGTTTTTGGAACATGCGGCGAAGAAAAAATACGACCGGCCTGATTCGAACCTCCTGCCATTATTCGAAAAATATTGGAAAAATTAAGAACATGTTTGATTCTTTTCGAATGATCTTTAAAATACACAGTTTCGTTAGTTCGAATAATCGAATGTTAGATATTCGGATATTTGATTCGCGTACTGAAATTTTCCAATATTCGCACACCCCTACTGCAAAGCTTCGAGGTGCCTATAGTTAAGGCGTACATGTATGTTGGTATATGGATGAATGGTGGCAAAGACTACATGCGATACCAAAGGGAAGGAAATAAAAAAAAGTAAAAAGAAATGTAGCTGTCATGAAGATTCGCGCGCTCTGGGAATATAACAAATATAAAGTTATTCGGGGAATCCGGGGAAGCGCAATTATACCGGGCTTGAAGTTTGCAAACGCTGTGATGTGCTTGGGATCTCCCACAAATTTGGCACTAGATATAAACCAGAGAACAGTCGGTAGGCTTGCCTTGAAGGCACATGGAAACACTACTAATGAAGCAGTTCAAGGTGATATAGGGTGGCCTACATTCGAGGCGCGTGAGGCAAAAATTAAGGTACAAGGAAGAATGGTTGATGCCTATGAAAGAGAAGCGATGGGTGGCAAAAATCTCCAGATACTTATACCGATGCAGTATCGATACTAGATGAAGGCGAAGAACCAGATGGCTTGCTAATAAATACAAATGTCAAAGGGAAGAAACCGATAGTACGACAACCTTGAAACAGAAAATACTATCCTCAGAAAATACCCACTGTCAAAAGAAAAGGCCGGATAAGCCGACGTTGGAACTCTATAGGAAAGCTAAATCTCAGATTAAAAGAGAAAACTTTTTTGACAATTCAAAGGGAGTGGTTTACTTTTCGAGGCTAGGGCTGGGTGCTTGAGGGCGAAGCTTTACCGGAAAAAAATTGACTTTAGGCATGGCTTTGCTGTCACTATACGCAAGAAAGGGAGACGACAGAACATATTCTTATTCACGGTAAGACCCCCCCACCCCTCTGTGCACGATGCCGCCGCAGGAATCTGCGAAGCACTAGGGTTTCGTAATAGCCAGGTTATGCTCAATTCTCAAAAAGTAGAAATAAGTAAGAGAAGACTAGGTTATTGGTGGAGAAGGTCAAGGTAGTAGATAATAAACGGTAAGAAAATTCAAAGTTGATCTCAAGATACCGAGCACGCTAGGAATTAATGCCTAGGTGAAATCTGTCACCCCCCCGATACATAGGATAGGCTAATAATTACCTATCCATCTGTTCGTCTACAATTTCCCTCCGTCCGCCAGTCCGCCCTCCCGCCCGCCCGCCCGCCCTTCTCTACGCCTGCCTGCCTGCCTGCCTGCCTGCCTGCCTGCCTGCCTGCCTGCCCGCCCGCCCGCCCGCCCGCTTGTCCGTCCGTCCGTCCGTCCGTCCGTACGCCCGTCCGTCCGTCTGTCTGTCTGTCTGTCTGTCTGTCTGTCTGTCTGTCTGTCTGTCTGTCCGTCCGTCCGTCCGTCCGTCCGTCCGTCCGTCCGTCCGTCCGTCCGTCCGTCCGTCCGTCTGTCTGTCTGTCTGTCTGTCTGTCTGTCTGTCTGTCTGTCTGTCTGTCTGTCTGTCTGTCTGTCCGTCCGTCCGTCCGTCCGTCCGTCCGTCCGTCCGTCCGTCCGTCCGTCCGTCCGTCCGTCCGTCCGTCTGTCTGTCTGTCTGTCTGTCTGTCTGTCTGTCTGTCTGTCTGTCTGTCTGTCTGTCTGTCTGTCTGTCTGTCTGTCTGTCTGTCTGTCTGTCTGTCTGTCTGTCTGTCTGTCTGTCTCAAAGATCAGACGGTGAATTTTTCAGTCCTTTTTTTTCTATGTCCCTGACCTTGTTCTTTCTCCCCATTCACCCCCCCCCCCCCCCCACACACACACTTTAATTTACCCCTGAATACTCGCTGGCCATTTACTTCCGCTTGCCGCAGCTGAGGCCAATCAGTATCCGATAGCAGATGACGCGGCGGGCAAAAATAGTTTCCTTCCTTTTTGTTTTGTTTACTAAAATATCATACTAATTTTAGCACCTTAGATGAAAAACGTAACCTTCACCTGTCATTGCCCGATTTTGGGCTTTTTTGCTGACTCAGAAGTATTTTATTTCGGCTGCAAAGTATGGGAAAAATGCTGCTTCAGCATTGAACCTGTTTTTTTTTTCCCTCCCGTATCTGTTTAGAAACGATGGATGCACGAGACTTATTCGGGACAAACGGCGGCGTAGTATGTCAAGACCAAAAACTGTATGCGAATTTTGTGTTTTGGCGCTTACTATCCCAGCGGTTAAAGTTCGTCGACTCTGATTTTTTCCTGGCCGCTGCAGCACGTCATCTGTATATTAGGATTTTCCTTTTTTTTTTTGCTGACGGCCACGAGCAAGCAAGGAAGCAAGCAGGCTACAAGCAATCTAGCGTGTCGTACATGGTTGGCGGAGCAAGCATGCCACTCCATCTCTTTGAACAGTCTGTCACTGTCAGTGCCCGCTCCCCCTCACGTACCGCTCCATTCTATTATGCAGGCAAGGAGAGAAATTTTGGATTTATATTTATCCAATTTGTTGCCCCCATTTATGGAAAACACGAAATGGAGAACCAGCGCACGCACGAGTCTAATGTTGTTTTTGTGTTGCAGTCGAACCCTTTTTTCACTATCCAGCTAATCCTACAACTTTAGCAACCGATTCAAAATCGTTTTTTTATTTTATTGTGATTAGTTTGATTTTCCTTTATTGTGCACCCAATCATTCGCATCTCTGCCATCCCGCGGAACCCGTCGAACAAAATGGGGGATAGCACTCAATCAGTTCTCACTGTTGCCGTGAGAAGGTCCTCAACAGGAGTATTAGATCAGGGTAACGGTATTAGAAAGAATTTTTTTGATGGCATCTTTATTTGAGAGTGCCAAAAAATTTCAACAGTCTTAGGTTTTTCTTATGCGGTGTACTACTGTGGACAAATGCCTACAAAGCGTGCAAGCGGACACAGAGGTGCACTATCGTCCAAGAATGACCTTCTTTTACTGCCCCATAGGAGAGAAAATATGTCCTGACACCAGCTGCACAAAGATTTGCCATTATCTAGCAACATAGTCAACGTAGGTGTCGGTTTCAATTGCTACTAGCATATTCTAAAGGCTTTCATTCTCAACGGAATATAAATTCGGATATTTCTGTACTTTTCTGCGCAGCTATGTTCGTGTTCACTCGAATCCATGAGCTGAATGTCTTCCTTTGCGCGTTACTAGGCCTTTTCCGCATGTATTCGGGATGCGTTATGCATAATGACATGTATTTTGGACTGCTATTGAATTGATTGTGGGTGGAAAGTTTTTTTGTTTTCTGCGTGTTGTAGCAAATATTTCATCGGCACATAGCATCAATTTGTTTGGGAATTGTGTTTAGTTTAGTGTTCCCGTGTAGCGCTTAGTTAGTGTCAGTTTTCTATTCATCCTCTTTTCCCGTGCAACGCTTTCTTTTCTTAACGGGGAAATAAACGGTTGGCTCGCACCTAAGGATAAAAGCTTGCTTGTAAGCAACTGTAGAAAAGAAAACAAGAAAAACGAAAAATATAGCAGTAAAACCGCATGAGTGGTTAACCTGAAAAGGCTGACTTCTGCGATGTTACATCGCTCTTCTCGCATATAATGAACAATAGTGTGTGATGAAATTAGCTATAACATAACTGTAGGAGCAGCTGCAGTCGGCAACTAGTGCGCCAAAACAGCGCTTTGTTTTGAAGGGTGGTATGCTGATGTCATATGAGCCACAAATATTGAATTACTTGGTTGCGAAATTGTAATCGGAGTAATGTGCATTAATGCGATAAGTTCGAGGAGGTCTTCATGTGGCGGATGCGTACTTACGTTGAAGTCAAACGAACGCTTCATATGGCTGAAATTTCTCATATCGCATAGATGATACGAAGACAGCATCTACCTGGCGCAGAGGACGTTCTCTACATCACTAAGCCCATAAATCTAGACGTCGCTTAGAAAAATTTACGCTCACTCAGATTAGCAGAAAGGGCAGCTACTAAGTATTTGAATCACTAAGCTCTTTCAACTGATCTGTTTAGCCGCATATGTGAAGATTACGGCGAAGGCAGACCGATAACATCTCCATTAAGCCTGTGATTGCAATTGCACGCATCCCTGAGGTCCTTCCGTAACACTTGTTGGTTAGTGTGATTAGCGATTCTTCGATAAATGATGCAGTCGTCTACAAACACGCCGATTTTCGAAGTAACAAGCATAGGTACGCCACTAATGCAAATTCGGTAGAGGCGAGCATAGGAGGTATCTTTGCGAGACATCTTATACAACTTGGGAGAAAGGCTGGATGACCGGCTATTCACATGCACTCACTGTTTGCAATCAGTAAAGAACTGTTTATGAAAACCAATTTCAGACACGCGTCCACAACTTCAACTGAGGCAACCTTAGTCGTAGGTGGGGATGAGGTGCCTTCTGGAATGTTATTGCGAAACGGAGGAAAACATAGTCAGCCTGCATGCTATTACCAAGGCTGGTAGTGCGTCGCCCACAAAAGAATGAAGACCAAAAAGATTTATTTCGTACACAACTGCAAAAAAATCGTATTATTTCAGCCATGCTTAATATTAATGGAACTTGATTTTTTAATGAAAAAACATTCCGCTATTTAATTTAACTGGTAAATCCTGTGCTTCTTTTAGCCTTGAAGGTGTGAGAGAGATTGCTGGCTGTTCTTGCCTCATAATTCACTGAAACAATTAAGTCCTTCACAGTTGGACATATTCATCTGTGCTTCACAAACATTTCGATATTTAATTTAACTGGTAAAGCATGTGCTTCTTTTATCTTTGCAGGTGTGAGAGTGATTGCTGGCTGTTCTTGCCTCCTAATTCACAGAAACAATTAAGTCCTTCACAGTTGGACATATTCATCTGTGCTTCACAAACATTTCGATATTTATTTTACTGGTAAATCATGTGCTTCTTTTATCTTTGCAGGTGTGAGAGAGATTGCTGGCTGTTCTTGCCTCCTAATTCACAGAAACTATTAAGTCCTTCACAGTTGGACATATTCATCTGTGCTTCACAAACATTTCGATATTTAATTTAACTGGTAAATCATGTGCTTCTTTTATCTTTGCAGGTGTGAGAGAGATTACTGGCTGTTCTTGCCTCCTAATTCACAGAAACAATTAAGTACTTCAAAGTTGGACATATTCATCTCTGCTGCCACATGCTAAAAAAAAAAAACTACGAAATAGGATGGGTGCACGCGATAATGCAAGATAAAATGGTTCTAATCGCCAAAATTGTCTTCATGAAAGTATGACGAGCTTGGTGACGCGTTTCTTCCTTTAAAACGATGGTGTAGCAAAGCCGCTTCTGCAGAAGCCGGAACAGAACTGCTGTATGGACGTTGTGGATGGCTAAATAGCTTGCAGTCCTGCTGTTTGAAGCAGGTCTTGGTGGTGTGGATGCTTTTGGTTTGTGCCACATCGGTCAGGACGCCGTTTGATGAATGGGGCGAATCAATCTAAGAGACGTAAACCTTGACTGAAACAGCTTACTGAACGCACGTCGACGTCTCTATAGTGGCGCATCACTCCACAGAGCTCAGAGCTACTGCAGGAAGATCCCATTGTTTTTGGTTTTCATAGCTGTCGCAAACCGCTGACAATGAACCACCGCACCCAACGAGGCTCAGTGACCCGACGTAAGGACTATGAACGTTCATGTTGCTTCCTTTTTTCTCTTTTTTTTTTCCCTTCAAGCTCAGTCTCGCAGCTGATATTTTGCAGCCGTTTCCGCCACATAAACCAGCGAAACATTGCGCTTTTTGTTTATGCTGGCAGTGAAGACAAGACTATGATATCACTTATCGTTGCTGAATTATTTGAATTCACCTGGGGCTATCGGACCAATCACGAAAACAAGGAACTGGTGGCGGCAACTAGGAACGGGAGCATCGCCCTTTCCCTACGATTATAGTTATAACAGCGGCTCTTATGTGCCATGCTCTGTCCAGTATTTAGCGCTGATATATATATATATATATATATATATATATATATATATATATATATATATATATATATATATATACAATATTTTTCTTGCCAGAATTTTTTCGACTCAGAGGTGCATTAACCTGCTTCATAAGTTTCAAGTACAACGCTTACCGATTTGGAAGTCCTCTTCTACTTCTCTCCCGTAGATAGGGAGTATCGTGAATATTCTCTGCGACTCCTACAAAACGGAATAAGGAGAAACAATGATAACTCAAGCGACAAAGCTGCGAATATTGCTTAGTACGTCTTCAGGTTAGCCATGGCTCGAACACATGTAAATGGTCACTGTGTCGCATCTTAGTCACAGCGAGGTACAGCATTTGTCAACAGTTTGCAGCCTAAGAGGTTTGCTTCTAAGGCGTTTAGTTGAGTTCTTGTAGCATCACTGGAAGTCTTCACTTCTTGAGGGAAGACAGCTACACTTTTTCTCGCCTTCCAGAGATCTGCATCGCCAACGATGCATAATAAGCCAAACAGCATTGCCCACAAGCTCTAAACTTTTGACAAAAAGGGCGCTCGTGTCCTAGGCTTATTTACAAGCATACGGTACTTCTTGACCCGACCTTGTCGGTTTGTGAGGAAATCTTTCCAGTGAAGGGAATAATCTGTGAGAAAATGAATTTCACATATAGCCAT
Organism: Amblyomma americanum; assembly: GCF_052857255.1. Taxonomy (NCBI): domain Eukaryota; kingdom Metazoa; phylum Arthropoda; class Arachnida; order Ixodida; family Ixodidae; genus Amblyomma; species Amblyomma americanum. The sequence continues at coordinate 218,239,550 of NC_135497.1, forward strand.
CATACTACCCAGCATAGGCGCCCCTGGTATCTCTACATCCGTTTTTTAATATGGGCTGTGGGCGGTGTATGGGCTGTGTAGTCCCACTAGAAACAACAGATAATCGGCCCCATAATTAGCGAATGGTAATTGTACTGCTTAACTAACAAGCACACTTTGTGAACCTTGAATATATTTAAGATTTGATTCGCCATTGTTTAATAAAGAGCGTCGCGATTTATTGTCAATTTCTTTGTATCTCGAAATACATATTATTTTTACATATCATACATGATATACTTTATGGTGCACTAGTGACGCTTGCTGCTACGTTCGTAGCGTTGCGCGCGTCCTCTGAGACACCTAGGCGTTGGTTGCGCAAAGTTGGATGACGCTGCTGTTCCTCCGTAAATGTACAACCTAGCCGGAATAAAACGAACATAAGTGACGTATGTCAGCTTTACTTAGGGGATAATTATCTTCTGACACTCTGACCAAGTCATCGGGAGCGCGAATTAGTTTTGCCGTTTTCGAAGGTTATTACTTAACTGCGCTATGAGCGGATTGATGGCCGTGTCGTCGGTGCACATTTTCGCTGGCTACCGTCAGGGCCGCTTCTCCTTGCTTGCTGATTGCACTTAGGCTATGCTGCTGTCTCTTGGATATTTGCAGGCTCATGTTCCGCGAAAACTCATTATTATCGCACTTGTCGAATTATACGCAAGCTTCAGGGCATGACGGGATAATTGGATGTCCTTGTTGTTGTCAGAGGCGCTTTCAGCAATGAGAAACTTGACATCATTTGCAGCGACCGCCACACAAGCGTTGTGACTCTTATAACGTGAAGCAAGCAGGAGCTTGAGTAAACTTAACAAAAAATATTGTCGGGCTTTGATTGGTTTCGACATGTATGTTGCCTGCTGTTTTTTCTTTCGCGTGACCAACGTTACGCCGTTAAACATTGTGGAAAGCTCCTAAACATGGACTACTTCTCAGACATAGGAGGCTTCGTTGAGCTGTTGGTTACTGGGCTATGCCTATTTACTTTGCGCCGCCTTTTTGCTTTTGCATGTTATGTACTCTTATGCTTATGTATGTTATGTACTGTTGCATGTCATGTACTGTTATGTACTGTTACTGCATGTCATGTATATTCGGGAATGTGTAGGCGGTGCCCCCGAGTCACGGGTTCAGACGACAGATACAGTGTAACAGTGTTGTTGAGGAATTCGAGGCGCACGGAATTACAGTCGGGGGCACTTCGTGGCCGGGCATCATTGCGCCTGTCTGTCACGCAGTTAGAGGACACGTGACCTGGGTTGACACCTACTGCAATGAAATCGTCAAATTTGGTAGAGCGCTAGTGCATCCTGAATATTGCTACTGTAAAATTATTCGTCGCCGACACCCCCTGAGGAAATCGTTGCTGCGAACTTGAGCCCTCACCCCCTTGGCAGCGACAAAGCGAACTGAATGCCTGCGAAGCTAACCTCTCGGAGAGGGGGTCCAGGAGGATACCTACACTGTTTTCCAAACGTGAGACAACGGAAACTTTTAGCAACGCTCGACAGGCAACGCTCGTGGCGCATACACTATAGCGCTTAAGTGCATTAATGCAGCCACAATCGTGCTGGGCCCTTAATAAGCGACCGAAACAAATTCATTCTCTCTGTATCTTTCAGATAAAGTTAATAGTAAAGAAAACGTACCATTGATAAACTGAATTTCTTTAGTTGTATAAGACATCAGATTAGCCTGCGCTTTCATCGAATGGTCTTGGATTCTCTTCTCCAGAAAAAGAATTAAATGCAAGCGCAAAGTTCGTGGACACGGCGTTAACAGTGCTTTAAGCCTAGATTATTGGGCGACCTTTTGGATTTATCTCGATAAGCGCTTAACAGCGTTGTTCATATTCTCATGAGGCAACGAGGCACTATCGTTATGGTCGCTGTTTTGAAACGACCGATCTTCTCAGTAGGTAGCAACAGGGCGCAGCTCGTTATTAGTTTAAGGACGGGAGCTAACGATAGTTTCTGCCAAAACTAAGGCTAGAATCCGCTATAGTGTTCTTAACCACAATGATGAGGCGGCAAAAATGACGATAAAAAATCTGCCCATACCTTCATAACGCAGTCGAGGTACTTCATAGCCGAAGTGTCTTCTCTTGTTACATCACGGTCGAAGTCTCCATGAAATATAAGATCGATTTCTTCGGTCACTTTTCTTTGCACATCTTGGTGAAGTCCCAGTATGTAGAGCAAATATGTCAATCCCACTGCTGTTGTCTCATGGCCCTGAAATTACAAATCCGTCTAAACCAACATATCTTCCACGGGCTAAAATCTTATGATCTGAGGAAACAATAAAAGAAAACTCTAGTGAAGCAATTTGACACTTTTGTGGCTCAAGTCAAACAGTCGAAGCCTTTACAGCGTTTGTGTGTTAAAAAAAATGTTCGTTTCGCTAAGAAGGCCCAGGATGCAAGACCAAGGAATACTCTGTTTTCTTTGCTTGAATATCGGCATTGGATGCGCCTTAAAAAGCGTGCATCAATGAAGTAGTCCTCTAGCAGCTAAGAATCGACGCAAGTCTAACAAGACACAATGCTGAAATTCTACTTGCACGGAAATTATGCCTCACCATGTGGTGCCCGACCTAGAAAACTCAGTTGAGGATATCTGCTTCGCGAAAATTTAATGATGTCACCATTGTGAAAGTGTTTTAGTAAGTGAAGGGTGGGTTATAGGACCCCATGACACCCCTATAGGCTATAGGCGACACCTTGAATACATCGCAAGGAGATGACTGAGAATTCATCTTTATCTCTGGTCCTTTAAAAGGCACAGACATCTGTGTGCATAAGCGTTATAAAATTTTGTATGCGCCGAAATGCTGGCGCTGCAGCTGACCACCGAATTCAAGAACCGGCGTTTAGCCCCAGAATGTCACAGCCGTGAAGCTACCAAGGAAGCTTTTACTGCGTGCGGCTGCCTTTGTGAGCAATGTACTTTTCAAGACGTGCTCCTGTCTCTTAAACGTACGCCGTGGACAAGTCTACATTGAAACTAGCAAACTGCTGTCTCCAACCAACCGTAGAGTGGCACGTGAAGGTCTCGTTAAGCTGTTGCGATGTCACTTGCCGTTCATCACTACTGATATCGAACATATGATCATGAGCATCTAGGGATGAGGTGCTTGATAGATATGAATATCAAATGGGCTACTCCCTATTTTGGTCATGTTCACAAACTCTCGAAGAAGGCCAGAACGTCACAGGAAACTAGGACATCGGCCAACGTACGAATTCATCATCGATGGACACCACCACGGTGTGCAGCTTTCGGAGCGAAAGCTGCACTACTCACGTACAAACCTCGAAGGTCATTTAAGGCGCAGATATGACCTAGAAGTGGCCTCAATTATTAAAACAAACTAGAAGAAAATTGTGGTGTCGATGGGAATCTAATCCGGGCCTCCGGCCATGCGAGACGGGGACGCTTTCATTTGCCACGACTGTTCGACCCGTAGAAGCGAAGGAAGGCGCGTCTTGTGAATGCACAGTTGTCTAAGAAATGTATCTTCGAGTTGTACTGAGGCGTGCATGAATAATTTAATTATTAGCGTGTAAATTACATATATCCTAATTAAGCGAGTAGCGAACTATGTTTCCGGTTAATTTCGTGCATGGCGTGCAGTCATAGCGCCATCATGCAGCACCCACTAATACCTCAACACTCAATGTACGGTGATGGTACAGCATATGGCGGGCGTCTAGTGAATGCACAGATGTCTTAAAAACATATCTTCGAGCTATGTACTGAGGCGTTCATGATGAAAATCGTGATACGCAATAAAGTTTAACCAACAGAAACCGTGTCTAACTATGCATAACCGTGTCCAACCAAGCATAACCGACCTTTCACTCCAACTAACCAGGTTCAGCCGAGTTGAACCACAGTCGAATTTTTTAACATACCATAGTGAAGGAAAGTTATGTTTGCCCCTTTAAAAAGGCCTCAGACCATTAGGATTCGATATCAATCCTACGTCCAGGTCTACATCGAATCTCCGGCACTATCAATTTTTGGAGGATGGGGAGACCTTTCGTTCTCGCGCCTTCAGACCTCTTCAGTGCCAGGGATGCTACCGGACCCCCGCTGCGCAGCCTGGAAGCAAGAACCGTAACCGTGGACTGCGAGCCTTACAAGAGGGCGCTACATTGCCATGTAGAGTTGCGATGACGTGGGTAATGCTCGTAATGATGAACAATTTGTCTCCGTTTCAATTCCGCTTTTAGCCGGGCAATTTTGCGGCAGCTAGCTGAGACAGTCTTTCTGCATATTATCGAACTGGTCCCTGCGTAAGTTATTGCAAAAATACCACCAAATTCAGACCTTTAGCTTGCCCGCGCCATGTCCACTGCCCCCTCTAGTGCGACAAATTGAGAAAGGCCCTGACTCCCGCTTTTTACACAACATCCTAGTGCATGTAAACAAATGCGACCTGGCGGTTAGGTTCGAAGAATTACCGACCTGATTAAATTATTTTTACGGTTTACTTAACTTTGTAAAATAATGTAATACTGGTGACTTTAACCAGTGAAAAGTTAGTAACTCACAGCGAACAAAAACGTGTTTACTTCTTCAATAATATCCTCTTCCGAAAGCGAAGAGTCTTCCAGATGGTGCTTCAGAAGGACGTCGAGGAAGGCTTTCGAGTATTTTGAATTCTGGTCTTGCCTGCTGCTTTTATCTTGACTGAGAATCACTTTTCGTCTTCTGATAACCTTTATTGCAAAAACAGGAGAGATGAAGGTTGTTAGCAGAAAAAGAGAGGAAACATCATTGAAGCAAAGAAGAAGGTGTAGCGCTTCACAAGTAGCGCCGTCGACAGCTTCTACTCAGAGGTGGGAGTCAGCAAGATATAATCGCCAACATGGATGATCCAACCCGCTTGTACAATGAAAACCGAGATTATGATTGTTCAATAAAGGTTAAGCTGTGCAACTGCAGGTTTTTTCTTCACATGTACTTCTTAGTCGGCCAGCGGTGCACGGCAATAAAAATAATACAGAAACATAACAGCAATTTTAGTGACATGGATTTGCGTAGTGATGCCACTATCATATTTATTACCAACACAAATTTCGTTCTCTTGAAGATGTTAAGACTGTGGATTTAGGGACCAGTGTGTCAGACATAATACTGGAATGAAGGATGTCGCTTTGAAACAACACGTTGAAAAGGCGAGGACCGGGCCGTGTTGCCATACCTCATAGTTAACCCAATCTGCGAAGTTAACCCAACTTACGAACCCTGGCAAGTTCACAGATGAAAAAGCTTTATTTTCATTGCGATGCGGGAATGAGTTGAAAATAAGCCAGGTTGTAATTACCGTCACCTTGGAATCTCCTGCACATAAAAGCTCCGATCTCGTGCAGTCATTAAGCTCTTTCAACATAGTGAATAGCAATCTGTTCGTCTTAAGCATTTTAACACACTAAGAATTAAACTGGCATTATTTACGCATGTATGACGAACTGCAGGTATTATAGATTTCTCCGCGTAAAGCAACCACATGCTGCTGCTGGACAAGGATCTAATGATTATGAAATAAAAATTGCACGAGTGCTAGTGAAATGTGATCTGTAAGTCACAAAGAAAAAACTGCTGCAAAGTCGCAGACAACGGAGAGGAGCGAAATGCATGAAATTTTCCTAAACGGTGTCTTTTCACGTTGTGACTGCTACTAATTGCAAGCAAGCAACCTTGCTTAAATTTCACCTTTGACGACGTCGTCTACAATCATCACTGTTCAAATTCAAATTCCTTAACACCACGCTACTAGAATACGAACTTTGAAGGCGTTTTACATCGGCGAAAATCTAGCTTACTTTAATTTTTCTGTTCTTTTTGTAAGAAAAATAATTGAATAATGAATGTTATGAATTTTAACGGCGCAAGGAAAGCTTGGCCACAGAACGCCATGGCACAAAATTGGTTTTATCGACTCAAAGCCGGGTCGAAGACCCGTTTTTCCAAGCAATTCACTTAAGGGACGCCGAGCATCAGGCCAGAGGAAGCTTGTACTCATTGGAAAACCGATGGGTACCCGGCGGCACTGGGGATCCAACCCCGCCCCTTCCGCACACTTGGAAGATGCTTAATTAAACTACTAGGCCGCCACTGCGGGCAAAAAGCAAAAATGACGCCCGTATGCTGTGCGATGTCAGTGCACGTTAAAGATCCCCAGGGGGTCAAAATTATTCCCGAGCTCTCCCTTAAGGTACTTCTTTCTCTCTTTCTTCTTTCACTCCCACCTTCCGCCCTTCCCTTACGGCGCGGTTCGGGTGTCCACCTCACGAGATTTGAGACAATTACTGTGCCATTTCCTTTCCTCAAAAACGAATTTTCAAAGTACATAGCAGAAAGGTAGCCAGCTGTAACGGCTGCCCTGTCTTATTTGAATGAAAAATAACCAGCGTGCTAGCGCGCACGGCACATGCGCAGTAAATTGGCTTACAGTCTCTCCGCCTAGATTCAAATAACATGTACGTAAGTTCGGCTCATGATTGGCTGGTGTCTGCACTGTCACCTGGATGCAATTGTATTCGAATGGCCAAAGAATGGCCATTACAGAGAGGTGAACTCACGTAAGCAACACTAAATCAGTCACCTTATCACTACTGTTTTGGATGAGAGCAACACAACTCTTAGTTTCCTCATTGTACTACCCACTGAACGGCTCACGACATTTAGAGCTTGAAGGGTCTACGCAGTCGTGCGTGAGCAGATAGAAACGCGTAATACACTTCTTAGTTTTGTTTTTCAGGATTCAGAGAGTTTCCGGTAACTGAGTAAGGCGGGGTCAGACTAACCTCTTTTACAAATTTGTTGAGGCCTTCAGCACTTCTGGAGAATCTTCTTCTTTGGCTTGATAGGTTGTATGCCACGTTCCACCACAGCCACGGCTTGCAAAGTCTCTCCATCCCAGAATTCAGCAGCCTGGAAGAGTGTCCAGCGAGGTGATGAGCCGCGGTCAGCAGTGATGAGGTGATGAGGTCCCGGTCAAATTTTTACTTGCTATACTTACGTGTGCAAGTTTTTCACGTAATTATGCTGAGTAGTTCCCTGCGCCCCCAGCTGTATCCCCATGGCTGACTCTGCGTGGAATAAACAATTGTACCGGCAAAAAAAAGTGCAAGTAGTCCAGATTAGAACTCCAGTGAAACTTTCACAATGCGTCCAGAAATATTACTTCCCATGACAATGTTTCGTCTGCTTCATTTGAACCCTGAAGCATTGGCTTTCTGCCCTGTTTATGAGCTCCAGTGCCGCCATAAGAAGCTGAATCTTACAATGATGACTAGTTGCAACATTTAATAGCGTGAGTAGCGAATGCAGTCATTTCAACATTTGGAAGTTACTGCATTCTGAAGGTTTCCTTCGTGCGCCGTGCTTTGGCATACAGAATTGTTTAAAAAATAGAAATGAAATCTTTGATCTCGCTGTTTCAAACGAAGTTTCAAGAGCGACTATTTTGCACTTCATCGAAGCGGAATAAAAATATTGCTGCGCATCGAAATGTACGATTTTGTTTTCGTCACAAGCGCGTACATCTGAGATGGTATGCTGGGATTAGGTGGCGGTATATTCGTTTACATAAGCATAATGACCTTGCCGCACTCCAAAGCGTTTCAGCCTCGTCTGCCAGCCGGTCGGAACTCAAGGCAAGGGGCGTCTTCAAGGGCAACGGACAGGCCTCATGTGTCTCCTTGGCACATTTGTGCCGGTCACCTATGATGTTCTTATCTTCTCCCTTTTATATCACATTTTTTTTCTCCATGCAAAGGTCGCGTACAGACGGATTCAGATGTACTAGTGGACTACACTACCATGACTCATTTTCTTTACCTTGTGATTCTGTGCACCATAAAATGTGGGTCACAGACTTATCAATCCGGGCAAGGCTACTTTATTAAGACAGTGTCACTAGGGCACATGTTAACGTTATGTCTTTACTTTGCCATTTTAGTTCTTAGCTTGCTGGCGCACTGGGCGAATGTACTGAGAACCTTGGGAACAAAAAAAATTTCATATGACACATGTCAGTAGAACAACAATCTTACTCGAATGATGCACCTTCTTCAACACCTCTGCTAAAGCCAGTATTTACACAGCCATCACCAGACAGATCTTTGCGGCATCTCAAATCCATCCGTATCCGAATTTGCCCATTCCTATCGGGGTGAAATCAACAAGGATGCTAGTTCTTTCGCTGTAGTGTCCCTTGCTTTGAAGATGTTAATCGATAACTTTCGCTCCCTCCACAAGGAAATAGAAACAAATAAGAATGCAAAACGGAAACGTCGTGAGTAAGTCGGGACAAAGAAATGCCGCAGGTACGTACTACTTCAGCGTGGGCCAGAAGAAGATTACTGCTGTTCCGTCTTGTTTGGTTTGAAGGAACAGCAACCATTTCTACGCAAGTTTTATTCAGCTCAGGATGTTGACACAAACTTTACTCAAGACTTCTAGGTGCACATAAACATTGTAGACCAGGCTTAGTAAAGACCTGCACATTTGCTAAAAAAGTGCACTCATGCGTTTACCTGCGCACGTGGCAAGTGAAGTTTTGGATTTTTGGGGATCGCACAGCTGAAATGATGTATAGCTCAGGGAGGGCACCATAAAAAATGGACTACACTCATGGTGCGCCCGCTTCGTAAAATCATTCCGCTACACTATCTGCACTATGCACGCACAAAAGTAGAAACCGCAAGCAAAAAATTTGCAGCAATTAAAAAGCGTTTAACTTCTTCTTACACCGCGTGCCGAATTAGCATGAAACAAATCGCAAAAACAGACGTGCGCGTAACCACGTATTTAACAGTCTCAGCTTCCTCTGCACAGAAAAAACAGCGGTTTTGTTGCAAGCGCCGCTGACGGCGCCTCACTACTTTCCCATTACGCTTAATTCCATGATGTCTAGTGGAAGGCGAGCTACATCTATGTATATAATGTGAATCGCCTTGCAGAATAAGTGGTTTGAAATCAGAACACCGTGCTCATGGTACACTTTGACCTGGTGTCCTGTTTGTACTGTAGTTCGTTCCAACCATTTTATAACTTTGTCGACGCACACATAACGCACACATAGCGATGACACTCTTTGGACAAGTTGCCCTTGCGCCATGAAAATTGATCATCACCACCACCATCTGTACGCATAACAAGCAATCACAGACTGTCTTATGATAAAAGTGTGTCAACGTTTCTGCTAGGAACCTTTTGCCGTCTAGAAATAAAGACAAATGCTAGTTGCCCCTTAACATCAATACTGAAATTTACAAATGATTTTTAGTGCGATTATTTTTGCCATAACAGAAGTGGACTGCATTATAATCTTATTGGTAGTGTGCATATAGAAAAGTATTAGATTCATTCCGGTGTTGCCTAAGCGAGGCACTAAACAAATTAACCTGATCAGTGATCGTTGCTTGAAACGTGGCACTTTACCGCACAGCACGTCGAGGGTGCAGTGCGTCATCATGGGAAAGAGGTCGACGAAGTCCATGTGTTCCGACTCTCTTATCTTCTGCACCAGAACTCTGGCCTGCTCGTTGAATATGGCTACGCAGCTGTCGAGGACGCGGAAATGGAACGCCGGCGTCAGTAGCTTCCGTCGAGAACGCCATTTGGTCCCTGTGCTGAAGAAGGGGCGCGTGCCAACATCTCGTGAATGACGGATTCAATGTGAGGAACACGCAAAAAAGAAATGCCATTTATATTACTCCTGAAGAGACTCAACAATCTGCTCAACAGGAAGTGAAGAGGAATGCGATGCGTACCATTACGTTTGTAACATAAGATGCTATAAAAGAGATCACATACGTATAAGGTAAAATGTGCACTGTGTCTGAAGAGCAGGAATACTAAAAACGAAAAGTTAGAGGCATTGTTAAAGTTTTTAACATTAAGCCCGTTCAATTGTCCTCACACAAAAAATGTAAGAAAAATAGATTTTTGGCTTGAAGGATTTGATTACGCGCGACATATGCACTACTATAAGCTCGTAGCAAGGAGATATTCATAAAAGTAATTTTTTGGACCTGCTGTGGCAATGACCCCCTGCCGTGTAAGTTATCTGGAAACCTTATTACAAATCCTTTTCTCTATTTCCATTCACCGATAGCAGAGTAGTATGATCCCAAAGCACCTAAACAAAATTTACTTTAGGTTCGTTACGGCCGGGTTCTACGTGTATCGAATTGCTAGTTTGCCAGCGGATTCTTGCCAGGAGCAAATGGGCTCACGTAATATTCTGCTGACAACATCTGTAACCAATTCGTACATCGATGGCGCTCAGGAGCCTTGAACATTATTCTCAAATATGACCCCTTTTATACGTTGGTGCGAGGAGGCTCATCGCTGATTTCGCAAACAAGCTTCAGTTGATACTAGTTATAACTAACAAGAAATATTTATGCAAGGATGTGGTTTGTAAATCACACAGTGGTCTGGTTCCCCTTTGCTTTAGTTAAGCTCGACGCAGTTGATGTCACGCATGGACCTTAAAAACACGTGACAGGCGATTTGCAGTACTGCGCCTTCTGCTTACCATGTGGCACTTGCAAGGAAATCATGGAGTGCAGAATCCCACTTCCTGGAGGTAAGGGCCATAAAACTAGCTGTTAATGGGGCTGTCTTATCTTCGTCTTGCAAGTCGGGTTCGCCTTCCTCTGAAGTTAATTACGGGCTCCCCGTATGCACACCAAATCGTGGTTCGCTCGCACGTCTCGCATTAGACCGCTTTAATGCATGAAGTGAACGCATGACTAGCGCTCAAAGCTATACTCATCGGCAGTTTACTTCTAGCATTTTGTGGTCGCCATCCTTTAAGAGGGCCCTGAAAACGCCTTTTTATCGAGCAATAGAGAAAGCTTTAAATCAGCAGGGCGGATTACAAATGATGCTGTCAAGAGGAACTTGAACTAGAGTGGAGCTCAGGAGGAGTGGAGAAGTTTCTTCAAAATTAGAGGAATAAAACGTGCAATATGTGCCATCACTCTCAATGGAATCTTTCCATCTTCCGACTAGCTCCTTCAGAGGCAAGGAGGAGGAGCTTCACTGGCAAACTCGACGAAGCTATAGCTTTTTTCGCACACCCGCGACAGTTGAGTTGAGTGGTTGTATGCTACAGGTCGGATTAGCCTTGCTTATTCTGCTGGCAGATGTTCCACCGTAGCGTCACTTATATGTTAATAATGACCTAAAACCTGTCGCATCTGCCCCTCTATGCGCACAGACACTTATAATGGCACATATTCTATTCCCGCAGTCACCATCTATGAACACATTCACTCACAGTAGAACATATAGTCCACTCCACAAGTCACCATCTATGCACATATTCAATCCCAGCAGAAAATATTCTATTCCAGTGCCACCATCCACGCACACATTCACTCACAGTAGACCATTGTCTGTTCCTGCTGTCACTATTTAGAGGCAAGATCAGTGTCCTGCAGAAATTTTAAAACAAGGCGTACAGCCTCCCTTCTGCATGTCTGGTTTGCACTCGAGTAGCCAATGTCCTGAACTGTACTGTGAAGGACTCCTGTCTTCTTGAAGGAAGCGAACATCACATACCTTTTCGCGTTGTACTCTGGACAGTAGTATAATGTTCTATATCTCCGCACACACCATATAAAGAACATAGCGGAGACGATGTCATGCCCGTCTTATGCACCCAGGCAGGAGTACGAGCAGAGACCGTGCGAATTTGATGTAGTAGAGTGGCCTGGGATCTTCTCAGTCCCTTGGTCACACATGGCTTGTAGTGTGCACTCCACAGGGTACTAAAATGATCGAGCACCGTTTCTCTGAAGTCTTTTTTTTATCTTGAGGTACTTTTTTAGATGGATTTCTTGAAAGAGTTTTGTGTACGAGACTGTCTGCCATCTCATTGCCTCTGACTCCTATGCGAGATGGCACCCATTGGAAATATAGAGTAAAGCATCTGCTGTGCAGATTCTGCACGAAGCGTAGAGAGCTTATAGACAAGACATCAGTATTGAAACCGCGCTCTAACCTCCGAAGGGCAGAATTTGAATAAGTTAGGATGACAACAGGTTGAGCCGGACATGACCCTAGCTTCCGTAAAGCCACCTCAGTAGCAACACTTTCGGCCGTTGTGGAGGATACGACAGCAGTAAAGCACACAGACCACTTACAGTCCAAAGAAGGATGTAAAAAGCCGCTGCGCTAGCTAGTTTGACCTTGTCCACAGAACCATCCGTGAAAATTTGAAGATGGCGGGCATACTCTGTTTCCAAATGTTCAAGTACGAGCGAACGCGTTGCTGCCAAAGGAGAGCTGCGCGCTGCGCTCACATGGGGAATTTTGACCTTACAGTCGAGGGTCGGAAAAGACCACGGAGGTTTCGACCATTTCCTTTGCCTTCGAACATTAAGGCCTAAAGAACTAAGAGTATTGAGTGTCAAGTAAGCCTTAGACTCATATCTCCTGCAGAACCGCTCGAGAAGGGATTGCCCAACTACCGTCTCTCATAGGCGGCCAAGATGCATTAGTAGTCTTTGAGAAGCGACAAGGCTAAGAGGTTTCGATAGAGACGCATGAAGTACTGCCTCATTCGCAGCCGCCTGAGGAACTCCAATGGCTCTTCTTAGGCTCTTTCTGTGGACAACTTCGAGATGTTCAAGTTGTGATGCAGAGGGGGAAATTAAAGGTAATTGATACATTATGCGACTGACCACCAGCGCTTCATGAAGTTTGACCATTGAAGAAGGATGGTGTCCCCATTGCTCACGTGCAATTCTACGGATCACACTGAGACGCGAAGATATAGATGAAACAATCGCGTCTACAGCTTTTTGCCACTGTAGACGGGAGTCAATAATGACGCCCAGGAAACGCGTGTGGTTGAATTGACGGATGCAAGAGTGACCGACGTCTATCTTCAACCGCGCTTGACGTCTTCCTACACCTGGAAACAGAATAAAGCTGGATTTTTCCACTGACAAAGACAATCCCGCACCTTGAAGGTAAACTTGTGCCGAAGGTAGAGCCTGTAGAGCTATCAGGGCTAATCGCTTGTGTTGGCAGCCAGTAATCGAAATACAAATGTCGTCGGCATATATTGACATACGGACTTGCCTGCAAATTTTGCAATGAATCGGGAAGGCCAGCCATTGCGACGTTAAAGAGGGTGGGGGAAAGAACACTTGCTTGAGGTACACCTCGTGATAGAAACCTTTCGGTGCTTAAGGTACTCCCTAATCGTACACGAACCGCACGTTCACTGAAAAACGTGTAAATGAATGTTAACATATGGCCCTGTATGCTCATGCCTTACAAACTGTTGAGAATTGAGCTCTGAAGCACGTTGTCATGAGCTTTTGCAACGAGAAGGAAAATGGCTAAGGTGGAAATGCCGACAGCTCTCTGGTGTTCAGTGTGACTCAACAAGTCTAAGACGCTATCTTAGGCACTAAGACCTCGGCGGAATGCTGTCATACATGTTGGCAGTGCCTTGCTGTGCTCAAGCCACCTCGATAAGCGTTCATTTACCAGTTTCTTCATCAACTTAGCTAGACAGGAGGTCAATGACACAGGGCGTTACGAGGCAAGGTCCGTCATGTCTTTGCCAGGCTTCAGTACTGGAACTACATGTGCCACCTTCCATGACGGAGGAACATCGCCAGTCTCCCAAACTCGACTGATGAAGTTTAAGAGCTCCTTCCTGAGTTCCAGGGGCAGATTATGCAGCATTTGGTTGGTGATACTGTCGAGACCTGGTCACACCGGCGCCGCAGGCCACTGAGCGCAGTCTGAAGCTCCCTAAGTGAGAACGGGACATCCATGATAGACCTGGAGGAAGAAGGTGGTGCATATATATCCATTCCAGAATTAGCACGCACAAGTGCGTCTGCAAATTCCTCTGCCAAACACGCAATAGGTTTTTCTTTGCGTATTCTAAGAGCTTCAAAGGGCTTTCAAGGGTGAGATTCTCCAGCAAGGCTGCCAACAACTCGCCATATTCTCGTCATCGGTGAGAACACAGTCAAACTAGCGCAGAATGAGGCCCATTGCGACCTGTACAGCTTGTTGGTGTGCCGTTGAATGGCAGAATTCAGCCTATTGAAGGTCGTCTTCAAGTCCTTGTCGTCCTTCTTCCGCATGAGCTGTCGCTCCGCCGTTCTTCTCGCTGCGCAAAGGTTCCCGAGTTTTAAATCCGGGGTCAGAAAATGATCACGTAACTTGACCGCCGTAGTTGCTGCCATGTTTCTAGAAATCATTTTTCAATAATATCACCAGAAACGCGTTCTAGGTGCTCTCTTTGTCCCAGTTGATCACATATTGCGGATTTTAATACCACGCATACGAAAGTCGGCAGCAAACACAAAAATCGGACAATGCTCACTTCCTATGCGGTCAGGCGCTGTTGACCACCTCACGCGGACGTCAGGTGAATGCAAATTCAGGTCTATAGCTGTCGCTGAGGCTGGAGGCTGGAAGAAATTGGGGATTTTGTCATGGCAACAACAGGTCCAAACTGTCAACAACGTCTACGAGTTTGCGTCCACGGGAATCCGTGTTCCTGTCACCCCAGACGGCATGATGGGCGTTGAAATCACCGCAGATGATTCGAGAAGCTGGGCAGCGGTCGCAGAGCTGCTGTAGAAACAAATCCAATGCTACCTTCTACTGCGTGGACACGTACACGGATGCAATAGAAAGGGTTCGAAAGCTGAGCTGTATTCTCACAGCCGCTAGCTCAATGTCATCCATGCAAAGATCGGTAACGCCTAAAGAAACATGTGGAATTTTCCTTCTAATATAAAGCGCGGCACATCCTGCAGAAAATGACTTTATGCTGCATTTTTTATGGGCGACATATCCAGTCAAACATTTCCCGCTTAGCAGGCCAGCTTGCGACAGGGCCAATACTGGAACACAAGTCTCTTTCAAGAATAGTTTTACTTCAGCTAACCGACTTAAAATCCCAGCGCAGTTCCATTGCAATATGAACGGCATTTTTCGGAGGATATTAGATCCATGAGGCTGAACACCATCCACATTAGATGAAAAGGAAGTTCGCTGCGAAGGTGTTAACCATGGACTCAAAAGAAAGCACCAGCTGTAAGAAGTTCTTCAGGTTACCAGGCGGCATCGCTGGAATATGTGAACGCAGGGCCCCTAACAAAACATGAAGAAGGTCAGACGCACCTTGATTTTTGAGCTCCTTATTTTGCGCAACGCACTCACTTACAACATCGACAAAAGATGGCGACGGGGACACACTCTTGGCCGCAGTAGCTGGTTTTCTTGTCACTTGTGCTTATGAGAGTCCCTCTTGCCATCGAGTCTGGCTGTGATCCGGTCGGTCAGAAACATGGACACTTTTTACTGGAGGTCGAACAACCGACTCGCACGCAATGGACCTTGGTGCCTTGCTGGACTCAGGTCTCTTAGGGGCATTGTTGGGTAACGCAACAACATCAGACTCCAACACTGGGAACTCGTCAAATGCTGGCACAGGCTTTTCAGTCGGTTGGTCTTTGGGACCAGCAATGAAGGATATTCGACGGTGCAGAGCGCTCACACGGAAGGGACAGCTTCTGAAACTCGCTGAATGAGCACCACCGCAATTGGCAAAAGGAAAATCGGCCTTGCAGGCTTTAAAGTCGTGGTCGCCACTGCACCGATTACAGCTTTGATCCTTTATGCAAATTTTGGCCACATGCCCAAACCGTTGGCATCTAATACAACGTGGAGGACCAACAGTGAAATAGGCAACTGCGTGTTTTGTGAATCACAACTCAATTTTTTTCGGGGCGCTCTGAGTTGGGCGCGAATGTCAGCACGATAGAATTGGTAGGTTTCGCAGCCCATTCCTTTTCGTGAGACTCCACAGGACGCACGGGTTGTTTCACGTGCAGAACACCTTGTGGTTTCAAGTAATCAAGTAGGTCGCTTTCTGAATACTACTTTGGTGCACCCTTAATAACACAGGTGTTCTTCATCTAGGAATGGGGCAACCGCACTTTGATGTCACCAATCTGAGAGCACTGCAGGAGCTGGTCAACCTGCTATGCTGTTGAGACATCCAGCTGAAGAACAACTAGCATGGTGAACCGACTATGAATTGGAGCTGATCCCAGCAGTGATTGAATGGCCGCGGAAAGCAAGATGGGATTCTTCCTTCGTAAACCAACCCCTTTCCCTGTGGGCACAACTACTACCGGCATCCAGCCCTTTCGTTGCTTGCGATGACTCACCAACTTGAAGCCCTCGTTTTCCACGTCAGCCATATTGGCCACTGACTCGTCACCGTCCACGAACGTTGACTCATCCCCACAGAACGATGAGGTCTCGCTGGACGGGTGGTCGCCTTCATGTTCTGGTTTCTCCACGGCCTGGGAAGCCACGGCCGCCTGTTCCGAGCCAGCCTCCTTAGATAGAGTGGTCCCTTTAGACATGCCGGCGCCGGTGCAGCCGTACTCTTCCCATAGGGACAGTACCGCCTTGAAGATGCAGCCGTCCTCGAATATTGAAATAAAACTAGGTAAATTAGGCACAATTAGGTTAATAACTAGAGCTGAGGTGACAGTAGGTAGAAAATGTCTTCGTATTCCTCCCTCTCTCACCCACGACAGCTTCCTGCCAGAGCCCCTTTGTTTCTGAATGCATTAGAAGGCAACTGCAGCTCAATACAACACACTTCGTTTGTTGCATTTATTGTGGGATAAAGTGCACATTTTCGACGCCTTGCATTCTATTATGTGCAATCTGGATGTTGGGCTTATATGGCCTTTGCGCGACTGAACACTGGGAGACGTAGTGTGGCAGATGAGCACTCACATCATGTTTCGTGTCATGGATGCTGCCATAGTCGACCGCATCTCGAAAACAAAAAAAAAAATCTATAAGAAAGATACTACTGTCAGGAACGAAGAAAAGTTTACGTTCCGTTTTTGAGCGCTGCATGGATACGTCGCGTGAAGGGGTGTGAGCTGGTCGAGGAGTTCACGGGTGGAAGGGCTCCACCCGCTGAATGCGTTTGCTATCCACGCTCAATATTTTTCTCAGGGCCCCTTCGAGGGCCATGATCACCGCCTTGGGAGATAGCTGCGTGCTCTGCCTGTGTGATTGTGCATGGCTTCGAAAGTCGAAGTTGCTTTACCTACCGACTTACCTGGAGGTAAGATTGTTTGTTGCACACGAGGGATGGCAAGTTGGAAAAGTGCTCTAAGTTTTTGATCGCCTTCATCAACAGTAAATATAATAAATAAAGGCACTGGTAAGCCATGCAATGGGCCAACCTGTGCTTTCTGATAAATCGCAAATGTTGTTATAATAGAAAGTGTTCAAAATTAAGCTTTACAGATTTCTTAAAATTATGCACTGAGTGGTGCATGAAATCCACCTCTGCACATAAGTTATGCTGCTATAGGGACAGAAAGTGAAATAATAGGCGTGACCGTCACGCACCTAATTAGCTTAAATTGATAAATTAACTTTCTGATGACTCCATTAATTGGGGATATTTATATGGAAATTGCGAGGCAGTCATATTCCTAAACAATTCCATTTTGCAGAATTTTCCTAGCAGTCGCTTGTTTCCTGAATTTCGCGTCCAAATTTTCAACTCAACCCGCGCAATTGCGCATGCAAGGCGGTGGCGATCGGCGCGAATCTCCTACCAGCGTGACGGGGCGCCTTCTTTGCTAATGACGTAGAGCGCCTGGTGAAGCTGATAACTGTTTACCTTACAATTTCGGTTATCACGATGAAAAAATAACCTCGATGCAATAGCTCCGTCACACAAGGGAGGAGTTTTGCGTCGGCTGCCACTGCCTTACATGCGTATTTACGCGAATTCAGCGGAAAATTTGGGGGCGAATATCTTGGAACACACGTGCTCTAGAACGATTCCACCGAATGAATCAGTCTAGCAAAATGACAACCTCTATAATTCCAATATGAAGATTTACACTAGTTGCAGTGGACAAAAAGTTCATTAATATATTTTAGTTAATTAGGTGCGTGGCGGTGTCAGTTATCATCTGACTTTGTGCCCTTTGGCAGCATAACTGCTATGCACAGGTGGTTTTCACGCTTCACTCAGCGCCTAATTTTAAGAAATCTGTAAAGCTTAATCGGACCTTACCATTAGCTGCATATCACAGCTAGCCAAAGGTGAGGTCCGGTCGGCAACAACCGCCCAATGACTGTGCTGCTTCTACGGATGCATGATAGCCGCGGGTATGTCTGACTGATCAGTGAGAGAGAACTAAATTGACACTAAATGAACCGCGGAAACTGGACAGCTTATAGAATACGGCCCCTGCAGGACCTTCGATGCCGGCGCTTTAAGAACGTAAAGACAAAAGCTTTCGGGACAGTGTCCGCGAACTCAGCCACGGTAGGGCTCCGTACTCAATGCGGCACATATGCCGGCAGCCAGAGCCAGAAACGCGCGGCGGAAACACAACAAGAACTCTCACACACACTACTCGTAAATGCGCTGCAGATGGGCTGGTGTGCACTCAGAAGAAAAGCCTACCAGACGCCGCTCCCTCCCGCAGCAGGATTTGTGCGCACGCCCCAGCCCTCACCCGCTCCCTCTCGCCTTCGCCAGGCGGTTGGCGCTCCCCGGTTATTATTTAAAAAAAGGAGAGCTGTACGTCACGTGGGCTGCGCAATTGAGCGTATGCTCACAGGTGGCACAATTCTGTCGTCACTGTGGATCTCTAAGGCTACCTCTTGAAGAAGAATGCAGTGATTTCAGTTCGCAAACAATACAAAACTTCATAATTATATTCTCTCTATGATCCTGCTCAAAGAAAAGAAGTTGTAATCTCATTAACAGAGGCCAACGTGGGGGTGAGAGGGGCACATTCATGAGAAGCATTACAACGGTAAGTGGGAATAAACTACTGCAGGTACTGGGGCCCATAGACTACTTGGTTCGGCGCACCTGCTGCGTCCGTCACACGAATGTGCTGTTGCACCAGCGCGCCGAAGGCACTCGGCAGAAGAGCAGGCCAGGAAAATGCAGTAAGGCAGCCACAACGCTCGTGATCAGCACGAGGCGAATGAAGGACAGGAGCTTTGTGGCGGTGTGGTACGGTGGGGAGAAGAGAGGCGTCATGAGTGCGTAAAGCTCGTGTTGTCAACGGCCTTGGCGTAGGGTAGTATGGACGCGTTTCCTCCCCCAGCATTGTCCTGGCGACAACTGCCCATCAGAGAGTACAACCAAGGCTTTTCGTCCGTAACCGCGATGTGCATTTCGCCCAGAAGGTTGTTGGCGAACAGCGCTTAGCGATGTTCGCCCAGAAGTTTGTTGGCGAACAGCGCTTAGCGATGGCTGTAGTAGCCCAAGCTTCTCTTTGTTTGCCGGTGGACTTTTCACCGTAGAAAGCCGTTGTCTTCGCGCGGCTGGGGCTAGGGCACTGCTTGTCTTGCCCGGGAAATGTTCTGTTACGCCCGGAGTAAAGCATTATCATGTAGCTTTTTTTAGTGTGATGAGTCACTCATCGGGTGATTCTACGGCTGCGGCACCGCACAACTAGAAGGCGCAGACTTCACTATTAGACATAGCCAACCCATGTCCTGTAACCGGGAGTTTAAGATATTATTTCGCGATTTTATTATGCATTTATTAAGTGCGTGCGCATTGACGTTGTATGCGTGTCTCAGTAGCGACTACGTTTTCTTTAGCCAGTACCGAAGGCGTAGCGCATCAATCTCGCTGTGTCAGCGACAAGCCCGTTGTGCCAACCATTTGTGCGGGCAGGCACTTTCCTTTTTTTTCTCACTCTTTCTAATATACGTCCCAGCGACACGTCCAGCTCAATTCAGCTGAAATGGTTCGATACTGTGAAAGAGGTGCGACGAAATTTTAGAAGGCAGCTCATGTACAATGGGAGCGCAGGTAGTTAACCGAGTACCTTAGGAAGAAGGGGAGTAATGTTTTTTACAATAGGAGAACTGTTTACCATTAGTGAAAAACCTAACTTTCAGGAGCACCAAAAATATTTGTCCTGCTCTGCTCTGCTTTCCTGTTCCGCGTGCCTGGCCCGCGCCTTGCAGCAGGTTTCAAAAAAAAAAAAAATTCGGCCAGCGCCTGATCGGCGTTGTAGGCACCCAAGACCCTCGTGTTGCTGATCGATAAGTGTTTGTACATGGCTGCTTTTTTCTTGTTTTATGGTTTATCGGGGTTTAAAGTTAAAAAGCGACTCAGGCTATGAGGGACGCCGTAGTGGAGGGCTCCGGAAATTTCGACCACCCGGGGTTCTTTAACGTGCGCTGAGATCGCACAGTACACGGGCCTCTAGAATTTCGCCTCTGTCGAAATTCGACCGCCGCGGCCGGGATCGAACAGGCGTCTTTCGGGTGAGCAGCCGAGCGCCATAACCACTGAGCCATCGCGGCGGCTGCTTTTTCCTTGTATTTGAATACATGGAATACAAGTTCTTTTCTTACTTTAGCTATCTTTCGTTTTGCTTGAAAGCACGATTACTCCATGCGAGTACGTTTGCTGTTGTTGTGCTAACACACATGCAGCTGCGCCCCGTTCTGTGCTCCACCATGGAATGCACTAACGCAGCTTTCTCAGCACCTATGTACGAAAGATGAGAACAGGCCTTCAAAACAAGGGAGGCACGTTCAACCTGGTCTTCAGCTGCAGTCTCTCCCTCCTCATCAGACCAACGGCACTCTGAGAAGAAATACTTTCGGCGTGTCGTAACGAACCAACTTCTGGCAGCTTCGGCTTTTCCCTGACACTAACTAGAGTCGGCCTAGCATTATAGTGGTCTAGGTGGGTTGTTACTATCAAACGATACGTACAGAGCTGTCAGTAATGCCAGCGCCGGAAGTCACCGCTATTTAAGCCTTCAGGGTCTCTGCAACCTATCCTGCTACCTATAGCGCACCATTCGACCAAGTCGACATGGACCTCCTTGGGACTTCTCCTTTTGTCCTCGGCGGGCAACTGATCGATGATCGTCGCAGCTGACTACCTGACCCATTATGCCAAGGTGAAGGCGTGATAAGGTGGCAAAACCTGAGACGAGATCTTACCGTGTGTCACACCCGCATTTAATACCGTACATTCTGGCCTCTTCACACCGTCTCGCCTCGTCTTCCGAGACGTTCAAACGGCACTGGACGCGATGCTGCCGCGCGCTGACGATGACAGCTACACCCGACACTAACCAGTTTGCTCAGCATGCACAGGAGGCTCGTGAACTGCCCTGTTTACAAATCGGGAGCCAATGGGACGGTGCGCATGTGCCGTTGTTACCTTTGCCAAAGAGAAGTCTGCTGCAATGCCGACGACCAGGTTTGGGTGTCGGCCTCTGTGTGCCGGCAAGTGCTACTTGAAAATCTTCTGAGCAACTACTGCGGACACTGCAGAATCTTGCGCCGCACCACTGGCATCAGTTAAGAAGTTCATTGAGAGAGCCCGTAGCAAACGCGGAGCCGACAGCGCCGCTCTGAGAATATGCAAGTTGTGTGCATGAAACTGTACCTTTCTATTCTGGTTAATTCTTTTCTCCTTTTCTCTGACACTTATTACCTGGAAAGTGTTGCGTCTACCATTCGTATTCCCCTCCCCCTTCCCCCCCATTTTTTTAAGGAAGCAATGTAAAGTGGTGCTGGCGAAGCAAGACAGATTATCTGGGCTGTTAGCGCGAACGAACACTGCAAATATCTTCCGATAACTCTAAAAAATCTTCGTTAGACACCGTGAAAAAATATTCAAACTACCATAACAACACGCCTCATCCTTCCTATTCTTGTCTTTGACACAGCACCGCATTAAAACTGGTGAAAAAGTTTCGGGGCGGTGGAGGCAATGCAATACAACGTCGACGAGATATTGCAACGTCGGGGGAAACAGACTTGGCGAGGCCGAGTTGTGACGTGCAAAAGCCTACTATTTCTATCCGGTAGGTAGCGGCCGTCTTCAGTTTGATTACGCACTCACTTCCTTAGGTGCCTCGATAAAATTACTAAGCATAGGCACGAACGTAAAAGGAACCTTTGAAACATGCGCAGTGCCACTGGTGTGAACAGCCTAGTGCATACGTGAGCAACCCTTGCTGTGCTAATCACATTTTCAGAAATTCATTTTTTTATTGCGTTCGAGCTATTCATTTTCTCAGCGCGTACGGGATACCGCCAAAATTTTCCGAGTGCTGCTTCAAAATATTTCTCTTTTTACGAGTTCCAAACGCCCAGTCTGGTGACATCCACGAAAAGCCCCTAATAACTGTGTTATCCGTATATCGGATTTCCACAGAAGATTAACGAGATGGAGGGCGCACTCATTGCTATAATTGTTTGTTGCGAAAATGTGAATGAAAGAAACCTATGTCTTCCGTTTTTGCAGCTGCCCACACAGCGCGTTATATTGTTTGCAACGGCACTCTTATGCACTGCCATTCAGCATCGGCAAATTTTCAAGAACTCATCCGCTCAGGTACTGGTTTCTAACTTGTCTCATATTTATAGCGTGGTGTCCTTTTTTTAGAGCGAAAACTCTACTTCATGATAAAAGCTGCAAAAGCCATTTCCCTGCTGAAGACTGACCTTGAATAAATAAAATAAATATCGCCGCAACTAGATTTCGAACCCGCGGCGGCGTGAAAAGATCAGCTTCGCTGGCCTCTGCATGAGAGCACCGTGCTACCGCCGAAGCTGCTGCACACCATCGCGCTCTCGCTCCGTGGTCTTCATCAACTTATACTACTATCGAACTAACATCGTCCCCAGATGTGCCACAGACCAAGCAAAGAAAATGAACCCTTGGGACAACCAGGCTAAACACGTTTTCTCACCTCTACTAGGTGTAACTACGTTAAAACCATACCGTTTTTTTCGTATTGCTGCATATATTGTGCCTTTATGCACATGTGTTGATTGTTTATAACAGCATTAATATCGCACTGCATTTACGTGCTGACTAGATTGATAGCCGCTCCAGTTTTTTTTTGTTTCCTATTAGTTTGCGCCTAAACATGTTTTTATCTTCTTCAGTATTAGTATTCTCATCTCATCTTTCCTGTTTGTTTACCTTCACTTGTTTTTATAATCTTGTGTTGCAGCTACCCTAATACGTTCGTTTCTGTTTTGATTGTGCTTTTTGTATATTATGCATGTTGTGGGGACTGCCACGCCGTCCCCCTTTCTTGACTTTCCCGCGATGCACCCTGCAGCAACAGCCTCGCCTCGTCGGGGCGCGCCACGTGACTCTCCCTGGTTAACTTTACAAGAGAGGGCGCTGGAGTCGCAGCGGGAGAGGCTGCTTGCAGCGCGTGCGCGGGTACAGCATCCTCTTGGGCTGGGGAACGCCGTCGGGAGTGGACGCATCGCCCTCGGCGCTCCGCTCTCCGCCATCGGGGCGAGGCCTTGTGGCGCGAACCGTTCTCCCGCATCTCGTCCCATCCTGCCGCGCAGTATCCCCTGCCCCTCGCGTGGGCGCACATTCGCTCGTAATTTTGCTGGTGAGCCGGACGACCTCGATTCCTCTGCGTATTTTGTTGCTAGCTGGCGTTATTGTTACTGTAGCAATAAATGCCTTGTTTGTGTCAGCCAGTGTGTCGTTCTTTTGTTCCCCCAGAACAAGGCCCGCCGGGGTCGGCGTGCGCTCGGTAGCGTACGCAATCACGGGGTGGAGTCCGGCGAATTTGAACTGTGTCAGCCACGGTTACATGGGGAAAAACGTGTTTATCTCCCCTATTAAAACCCCCTAATGTATGAATACCGCCCCCCGTCCCCAGTACCCTATGTAATAGCAGCAGCAGTAGACTGCCCTCTAGGCCCAAAATGCACTGTTTTGCTTGTTGAGAGCGACTGCTTGAGGGACCAATTGTAGCTGTGCCCCTCGCTCTTCTCTCTTTCCCTTCTTATTCAAATCATCCCTCTTCTCCAATGCAGGGTAGCCAACCACAACGCCCTTCTTGTTAACGTTCCTGCCTTCTTTCTTCCGTCTCTCTCTCTAGGACCTTTAGGGACATTTTGAATAACTAAATAAATTATTTAAATCAGGAGGAGTTATGTGAATTTTTTTGCATTTTAGCGTTCGGCCATAACAGTAACCGACCAGATTATTGCCATGCCGTGTCTATTAAGAAACTGACTACTCAGTCAGTCTTCCAAGTTTTAGCAATGATATACTAGAGGTGTTTCCATTTAGTCTTACTTCTTTGAGTTTGATTTTCCAGAAATACATTAATTATTACTGTGGCTTAATCGTATGCCAGCGTACCTTCCGCTTTACATATAGGTTGTCATGATATTCCTGACTTTGGTAAAGCGCGAAAGCCAATTCCAACTAACGTACAGTGGCATGCAGCGAGAATGCAGAAAAACATAAGGTAGGTACTGTTTATTTCAAGTAAAGAGAGTTTGTAAAACACCTCTTTTACTGTTGTTCATCATTTGCTATTGCCCCTCCACGGCCGCGCCTCGCAACGCCAGTCATCACTGGACTGGCCTATGCGATGGTCGTTGAAAAGAACTGGTACTCTATCTGGCCCTAAACAATTAGGCCAAGTAGTAGTTGCGTCACGACGCTCTTTTGTTGTTAGCGATTCCAGATCAGAGGTAATAGCACCACATGTGCCGCTGCTGTGCAGTAGTGCGTAATTGCAGCGCAGCCCACACTGCCAATTGAGCTCCGTAGGAGCTCAATTACGTGGCTGCTTTTCTGAGAGGCCCAGCCGCATCAAAGCAGTTTCTACAACTATTCAAACTGCCAGCAGTGTGTCCAACATTATATTGCCTAGTGTTTCCTTAGCTCATTACAGGAACAAAGCTCGGGTAGAAGTGATCGAAGCAATAACTGCGCCCTCGTACTGGTAATTAGGGCGCGTTGGATGGATTTAGCTATCTTATTAACTCTGGAACGCTTGATTTATAGAAAGCTATGCTGCAGCTTAGTGGAGGTGCTTGCCCTGCGTAATCGCACAAATGCATATAAGAGCAGCATGAAAAAAATCAGACTCCAAACACAGCACCTTGTCAGCAGTCCTTCCCCGAGGACAGGGCCGAGGAAATGATACTGTCCAGTCTTTGAGAGGTTTACACTGCTCGAAAGCAGGGGCTGCAAAAAGAATAGAGAAAACAAAAAGGCGAATTGGTTAAGAATATTATAAATAAAGGACTTTTAAAAATAGAATGCACAGCACCACAGGACAAGAAAGAAATGAAGTCCTGTGGTTGCGCTATGTTTTCTGTTCTCAAAAATGTGTGAACTTGCCCCACTTGCTGCCTTGGCAAAAAAACAAAACAATGTGCGTGCAATTTTGGAACTTTAAAGAAAAACAACAGAAGGCAGATAGCACGTCACGTTTAAAGCAACGTGGCTTTATCTCTTAAAAGATTACAACCTTCCCCACTGATATAGGTTTGTCTGAGCCCTCTGCTTAGTACAACCTGACAACATAACTGGAATAATGCACACCTTTTATGACTTATTAAATTTGCGAGAAAGATTTCTCTCAGCAGAGGTGATCTCCCAAACCAGTGTCTTGATGTGCCAGGTATGCTGTAAATGTTCGCATTTAGAATGCAGCATACGCTTGCTGTGCTCACACGCAAGCACTTACGTGTAATGGATACGTGTTTAAAATGTTCCCAAGACTTGGGCGATAATTTCGCCAATGTATTTTAAAATTTTGATCATTAATAGGAGTAACATCAAACCTTCTCCATTGCTTTTACGTGAACAAAGATATAGCGAAAAAGTGGATCTTTTGGTGAGGCAATCATATGGATTAATGAAACAATGCATTTCACTGAATGAAGGCGTCCAGTAGCAATGATGGAGGGAAATTTCAATAACAGTGACAGTAAAGTGAAGCAATGACACCGTGCAGCCTGCGCACTCTGCAGTCTGCAAGCATGGCACCTGCAACATGCAACCGGCGGACACACACAACATCTCAAGACTGGCCGTAATGGCTATTTACTGTGGCAAAAGTGAGCTAAGAAACCGTAATTGATGCTTAATTGGAAGCCTTTTTATTCTTCTGAAGGCAGACCTGTTCCGCCTTTAATTTATTTGCAACATGCTGCCATAACTTTACTTCCCACGTTTCCCACGACCTTGAGACATCACGTGCGGTGCTGTGGCGCGCTGCACTGCGCACGCCATGAAAAGGTTGGGGGCTTCGATCCCCATCAGGGATGTGTTTTCTTTGCCCGTTTTTCTCACTAACCAAACAATTAAACTTTTACATGTATAGTTAAAACTAATAATTTAAAAAGCACGTCAGGATCCTTCGTTTTCAGCAACTGGTGGCTTTTTTATATGAAGACGAATCCGCATAAATCCGCGTCTCAAATGCAAGGTGACGAAAATACAGCCAAAGCGATGATGCAGTGTATGCCGCTACATGTGAACGCTTGCAGCGGTGTGACAGTCGGAATTTCCCACGAGGGCAACGTACCTCCACCGTGTGGGCGGCGTGTAGCACCACGAAAGGCTGCATCCCTATCCAGAAGTGGAAGATGCCCTCTTTGCTTGTGAGCTCCGCGAACCCGTTGAAGCCCTCGTACATAACTGGAAGGCAAGGAAGCGCAGTTACCTGTATGCCGCATGAATGAACGGCACATGCAAAATTGATAACGCTTCAGCATGGGAAGGGTTATTAGCTGAGACCTAGTTTTCAGTGCACAATGTTGCTACTTGGCCAGGTGTACACAGTCGCCTTTCTTTACACTTCTTAGTTGGCCGACGCAGTTAAGAATAATCCTAAGATGGGATGGGTCTTCGCGAAACAGACGCTATCTGGCCACTCAGATATTTTCGATTCTTGGCCAAATTTCTGTAGTTTACACCGCTGCACATTCGACTTATTTTTTTAAATTGTAATGCTACTCATGCCTTCTACCATGGCTATTATTGTCGCCATTCCTATCATTCCTGCTAAATTTGTTCTTTCACTGAATTATCAGTCCAGTGGGTCTCAGACATTGCAGCTGCCGTTACCTACGAGAATTTACTTCTTTATCGCGTTCTAACCACAAGCGTTGCAAAACTACCGGATAAGGGTTTACAATGTTTTTTTAAAGCGATGTTTATTGCCTCAGGGCACAAAGGCTATGAAATGAGGGATGATGAGGATGTTTAAATAAATGAAAAGAGGTTGGCTGATCTAATGAAATCAAGTAGTGAACGATAATATGGTCCCTATGTCCAAGCGATGTAGGAATCCGGATTGGTCGTTGAGAGACCCACTGCCGCCAGGTGCCGAATTTTCGTCGGCTTCAGCGCCGGGCAAACCCACAACAGGTGGGGGATATCCGCCTCCCTATCTCTGATCTTGCAGACTGGACACCCGGGGCGGGGTTATAATTCTTGGAAATGCGGCCACTTGCGTGCCACGGCTGGAGTTAGGGCAACCGCGACCCTCCTCTGCATCCTCCTCTGCACGGTTAAGACCACGGGGGAGGGTTACCGCACACGGAGGGATTAGAGCACGTGTGTGGCGCTGGAGGTGTTCCTTTCTTGTTAAAAGGAGGGTGGCGTCATTCAGAGTGAGGACTCGAGGCAAAGGGAGGTTGGGGTCGAAAGGCGGGTCGCAGAATCTGCGCGGCTTTGTGCGCTCAGAAGGTCACGCGGGACCCACTCAATATGGATTTGCCGCGGGATGAATGCCGCTAGACGGGGGATGTCTTGGCAGATTTCTGGGGTGTGACTGCCACGTCTTAGTAGGTGTGTGACGTGAAGGGCGTCGGTGCGAATGACAATGCGGGCCGTAGGTAGCATGGGAATGGCTGCACAGAGCAAAGTGTCTCTTGAACCGCAAGCAGCTCTGGTTCGTCTTCCTAGATCGGTTACTAGTTTGCGTTAAAAGTTCAGACTGAGGTCACACTTTTTGGCGGGAATTCTCTGGAAATTGGTTCCCAGAGAATAAATAAAGTTCAAGACTGAAAACGGCTCGAAAAACGGGACAAGATAGAGAGAAGCAACACACACAGCCCCGAACTTACAACTCAGTGTATTTCATGCGAGAGCGCAATAAATACAAGAAGTACACATAAAAACTAAAAGAGCACAATGATATAAGATTGATACTATTTCAGGACAATATCTAAAAAGGCTATCTCTTTTCTCGATAAGCGAAGAGACGGCACGCTCAAGCATTTGTCACCTCTCGTGTGCATGACGAAAGCTTCATACAGTTCTCGTTTTTGTAGGCTTGCGTACGTGCGCAGCACTTTGCTTTTGTTGAACTTGGGAGTGCATTTGCATGTTGTCACATGCTTAGCGAGTGTGATCCCTCTGCTTACTCTGACATCATTAGCGTGCTCTCTCAATCTGTCATTTAAGCAGCGGCCAGTCTGGCCAACATAAGTGGCACCGCATGACAGAGGGATTTCATAGATCACCTTGCATTGGCAGTCAACATATTGCGTAACGTGCTTAGAGCTGCAGGATTCTCGCTTTTTCTCTGTCCCGTTTACTTTCCTGCACAACCTGCGCAATTTGTTGGGTGCCGAAAACACTACACGCACACTGCCTCGTCCCGCAATCTTTTTCAGCCGATGGCTGACGCCATGGACATAAGAGATGGCCGCTGTCTTGATCAAACTTCGCTCAGGCTTGTGACCATGGAATAAAATATTCCATGGTCACAAGGAGAGCAAACTGTTTGCCACAGCCACGGAGCACAAAGGAGAGGAGAAAGCGTTTCGCCACAGATAGCAACTATATAATTGGAGTGGTGAGAATCTTAGTGTTTGGTTAAGCGGCGGACGACAGAAAACTTTTCTTTATTTTGAACGAAGCATGGAGCTGCCAGTGTCTAACGCGGTGTGATACAGTGCGAGTTCATAACTAATCCAGCCTCGGTGCAAAATTCCAAACGAAACAAGCTACTGGTCCAGGACGCGGGAGCTTGTAAGGCTTTCTGCACGGACGTTGATGCACTCAGTACAGCCGTTCACTTGCAACAATTGCTTACGGAACCGTACGTCCTTTACTAGAAAGCCGTTAATTCGTAAAGACGGAGTTATCGTGACACAGCGCACCAGAAAAGAATAAAAAAGAAATACGGCCTTTTCCCACGTTAAAGCTAATCAACCATCGTGCTTCCTGTTAAAGTCCTTCGTTGCTTTAAGGCATTCTAACTTTTGCTTATTTCTCCTGTTCGGAAGTTTGAAGTAACTGCCTTTTGGAGTGGAAAAAGAAATGAGCTAAAATACGGTGACAGTATACATAACAGAATCGTGGTGAAGCGCTGCAAACTTTTCAGAGTGAACGGCCACTAACTTACCCAATCTTTTATCCTGTTAGTCATAGAGGTTTATTACTTTTTCTTCCCTGCATGTTTGGGCATAACACGCTGTGTGCATTTGCTAAACAAGGTACACAGAGGGCAAGAACAGAGCGCTCACGTAAGTGGTTAATGTGAAGGCACTGCCCAACATGCACGGTAATACTGTATAACCAAAGCTCTGTTAATCGATTTAGCCTAGAGCATTCTTCATTTAACTAAAAAAAAGATGAAAATTAAAAAAATGTGAAACACGAGCAGAAATCTTTATCAGCAGATATTTGCCATTTAGGGCCCTTTCACAGGTCACGGGCAAATTTCATTATCGTTGCTTAACTATGGCGCATACTGTCTAAGACAGCGATTGAAGTAAACATGAGCGGTTCCAGGTCCACTTGCCGCTGCCACGTTTCTATATTTTCTTGTTCTTTCTTAAAGGCCACAAAAGCTGCGCTGAGTCTTTTTGGCTGACATGAAAACTGATGTTATAAAGTGATGGAAACTGTCGATGGCCCTTTCTCATTTCGCTATTTCGTACGCAACGACTCATCGTGAATCACGATGCGAAATAGTTTCGACACTATTTTTGACGGTGTGGTTTAGGTTTGGAAAAATATCGAATCAAGTACACACAAAGCAACATTTTTGTGACTTAGCTATTCTTTACACCATAGCGCGTAAAAATGACCACAGTGCGGCTGGAAGAGCAGTAAGTAAATGCTATACGGGAATATTCGTGAAAACCGCGCTATAAAACAAAGGCAAACCACACCTGGTCTGTGACTCTGCACTGGGCACCTTGTTCGGTAAATGGAAACCATAGCACTATGCAGAAAAATAGAAACCCTAAAATAAATTCAGTGGCCTTTTGAGATTTAACACCATGTTCTGTTGTTATTCATGGCGTTCCTATCATTCCTAGCAAAAAAATTACGGGCTTACTTGAACAAATTCTAAGTATTTTTATACTCAGCTCTTGAAACAAAAGGAAGGAACAAAGAGGACAACACATGCGCTAAAGTGCATGTGCTGTAGCGCATATGTTGCCTTCTTTGTTTTGTCCTAGCGTTGCAGACCCTACAATTTTCGTCTTGAGGAGCCAACTTGCTCAAACAGTTACCTTGACGCCTTGAATTTTTGCATCCGAGATATCTTTCGTTGACACGAAAATGGAACACTGCACTCTAAGCTATTTTTCGTCCTTTCAGGAGCAACAAAGACCATTAGCATCCGAAGACAAAGCATGGTCAGCGAAATGGCTAACTGCGGAACAAGACAGACCTGCGCATAATTCAAGGGCTAAATGTTAAGCCTTCAGTAGCATAGAGACGAACGGAGGGACAAACGACCTCATTTTTAGTCCCCGCTCTCTTGATCTGCTCTGCATACGTCACCAGCTTTGATGGCATGTTTACTCTTTATGAAATTGTGTCCTTTTGTAATCGAAGTCAGCGAGAGTAAGCAGCAAGTGAGCAATATAATGAGACAAGGTTCTCCATGGACAAGAGTACCGTCGCAATCCGCCCGCAAGCCAAAACTACTGCTTCAAGAAAAGCTTAGTGCAATCGGAGCAATCGGCAGCTGAGAATTCGTCGTTATGTATGCACGACGCTTTTCGAAACGTATATGGAGGTGAGTTACGTTGTGCGCGCAAAGGATATACGCAGTTTCATTTCGTTGCTGTAAGTATAGGGTTTTACACAGTCTTGCAGCGAGACGGGCTCAGCAATGGCAAGCGGTCGGTCGTCGTCGCGGCCCCGTGCACTCGCCGGGCACAACATCGCCATGCTCGGCGGAAGGACGCGACCAGGCACCCGCGGTGACTGCGGGAAAAGAAGGCCGCGCCGATACGCTGCCGGGCAATGTCTCCAGATGGCGCGGAGTGGCATAGCCAAAGCATACAAAATCTGTAGCCCAAAAATAGCCACCCATGCAACTAGGCCAAGAGAGTTAAGAGCCAAACAGTAGCCAATGTTGTGGTTACAGAATTGCCGTCACATCAGGCATTGAAAAGTGGTAGGAATATTTTTTTCATTTGCAATTTAAACTCCAAACACAATAACCCAAAACAGGTCAGGGGACAGAGCAGAAAGCGAAGGATAATACATATGCGCCAGGTGATATCCTTCTAGCATGACTACTCGTACGTGACTGCGCTCTTCAATTTTTGCGAGAAGAACCTGCTTGGCTCAAAATTTCTGCAGCAGCCATCATACTCCTTTAAACCACATCGCACGTGGTTCTAAAGTACGCGCTCTTAGTTTGTTTCGGTGATCTGCCCGGCGTTTGACACTGGCACCGACTATCATCGTTCGAGAATGAAAAAACCACACATTGCACAAATAATAGCCATACGTTCAATAAGCCGCGACTGGGCTACGCTTATCTCTCCCATGCTATATATACCCATTATATAACCCACGTATTAGGAAGGCTGAATCCGTTGTAGCAGTGGTATGAAAAACGAAATTGCCTCTTTGCAACCTTGCAACCATCATTTTTTTTAGATCGCCGCTACAAAGGATTGATATTCTGTTCTGAGACATTTTACAAAGAGCGCTGAAGAAATAATTTGCTCTGAATTTCCACAGCGTACGATACCTTATGGCCACAGAACATGACCACAAGCCATTTGACATTACTTTTCTACTTGGACTTCTCAGCCTGTTGGAAACGCGCTTGTTAGACCGGTATGTTGAGCCTGTCGTTTCCCCGAGAACACATTTCGGCCAGATGATGCTCGAGCTGAAGGACTTTTCGATGAAAGTGACTTCCCGCCGGATTGGTTTTCCTTTTTGATGTGTTCGATCTCCTGACTTGCCGCCCTTTTAGTTGTGTTTAGTTGTGTTTCCTCAGCGCAGCAACCAGTATATATATAGCACCAGGCCATATATATATATATATATATATATATATATATATATATATATATATATATATATATATATATATATATATATATATATATATATATATATATTATAACATCTATATATATATATTATAACATCACCAAAAATTGAAGAAACATAACAGGATTTAATTCACGACGTTGTTTCTTCAATTTTTGGTGATTTTATATTATATTGACCAAATCAGCTGCCAGAAATCACTTTTGGTATATATATATATATATATATATATATATATATATATATATATATATATATATATATATATATATATATATATATATATATATATATATATATATATATATATATATATATATATATATATATATATATATATATATATGCTTTGCGCGTCTCAGAAATCGTTCTTCGTTCTCGGTTATAAAACATTTCGAGGGTATCCTTTGTTGACGGGAAATAAGAGAAATCTTCACTACGTCATTTGTAGACCGAGTGGAATCAGCGTCACTCACAATACAATGTCCAAGCAACTTCGGACTCGCACGCCCGGCTGCGTTGGGCGAGGTAAGAGAAGAAATCGAATAGGATTTCTCAATGATTGAACAGCTGGAATGAAAAAAGGCTTTCAAGGTTTCAAAGTGCACAATCCAGCAGCGGGCTGCGTTACACCGTTGTTTTTAGTAGAGCGTTGTTACGCCTGACACTCGGCTGATTTGTACTAGTGCATTCGCCAATTACAGTGCAGAGCAATGCTGGCTTGGGTTGTTTCTGCTATGAGTGAGCACACGCCGTCGGATCTACCAAAGGGCGCTCCCTATCTGCTCGGTTTTGTATTACTGCTCGGGACTGGTCATTTGTAGTCTCATAAGAACCGCTCTAGCAGGACCTTCGATCGAATGTTCAATAGGGAGCCGTGTGTTCCAAGATCGTCTTTGATTGTTTTCTTTCACCTTAAAACACATCTATACCCTACGAGTAGACGCTAATAAGGGAGCATATCGGTTTAATTCACATGGGTTATTTTAATTAAATAAGCAGGCACTTTTGCTCTTCGTCTCCAACCAAACGCGGCCAGTGCGGCCTTGAACCCGCGAAATCGCACTTATTAAAAACAAAAAATAATTGCTACGCCTTGAATGATGTGTTAATATGCAGACATCGCGGCCCATAAAAAATGACAGGTATTGAGGTAACGTAAAATATTTTATTACTCACGTGTGCGGCCCTTTTTATTTGGCTCTGGGAACTTGGGGGCTTTTCAACGACGTGATCTCTTAAAAAAGCCGAGCGGGCGAACAAATTTTTACCAAACAAATTTTCTCGTACCTTACTGCTGTTCGAGCGCCTTTACCGGCCATTACTTTACTGATTTAATAAGGGTCTACTTGCACGCTCTGACCAATTTACCCTAGAGCTTGAGTTGCTGCGGGAACGGGCCTCACGCGGCGCTTGCCGGGTGGTGCCCGGGTTCAGCAGCGGGATAGTGTAGTAGGTCTGCGACCGACCCGAGCTTTGGCCCGGCTCGGGCTCTGAGTCTCGAGCTCAGGCAGGGCTCGATGCTCAGAATGAGACCTAGCCCTGTTTAGTTGCTCTGTGCTCTAGTTGCTCATTTTGGATGAACAGTTGCTCACTGACGTTGCTCACCTCGGACAAACAGTTGTGCCATAAGGAATGATTCCTAGCAGACTAACGGTTACTCTCGAAAGTTAGTCTTTATTACAGTTAGAGCCTAGAAGGACTAACGGTTGTGGAAACGCAGTTAGTCTCCGCAAAGACCGATTTTTTGCTGGAAAGTACAAAAATCTGCTTGAACTGTACTGAGACGTACAAAGACGGGACTTGATTGCAGAAAGCCCCTCCTTTTTTTTTCGGTATAATTCTGTTTTCCAGCTTCTTCCAAGCTTCTGCGCATATGTATGCGGGTTTTCACAATCACTTCGTTTTATTGAATGCCGTAGAACGACAGAATCGTGCAGAATGCATCCAGCGCGTCCAGCGGGCTTGTCTCTTTTATCGCCGATATTTGTCGCTGCCATCTGCATCAGTGCTCTTTCTGTGCTCACTATTCACGCTGGCGTCGTCAGTCAATTCCTGGCTATATAATTAATCTTGCTATGAGAGCAGGAAACCATGAAAAAATTACAGCATCTCTCAAGAAACAACGAATGGTCAGCACTAGATGGTGCTTAAGACAGAGATTAAGCCACGCATAACTTCCCCTGCCACTGAACGGCCCCTGAACAAACACAAATAGCCGCAGTATATCCTCTGAACGATTGGGCGGGGATTCGTGGCT
Source organism: Amblyomma americanum (assembly GCF_052857255.1). Lineage (NCBI taxonomy): Eukaryota > Metazoa > Arthropoda > Arachnida > Ixodida > Ixodidae > Amblyomma > Amblyomma americanum. The sequence continues at coordinate 218,274,024 of NC_135497.1, forward strand.
GAGCGGATGCAACGAGGTTTGGGTCAGCGGCTGCACTTGAAATTAAATTGCGCAAGTTTGAATTCACCGAAGGCAGGAGTCCAGGGTAGAGTGCCCGTATGGTGGTCATAGTGTGGTCGTGTCCGAGTTGCCTATCCTTTTGCTGCGAAGTGGGGCAGGCAACCAGGGCGCCGACACTGAAAATTCGAAACCAGGGTAACTAGGCTAGGACAGCTAGCAGTGTCCTAGCCTATAGTTCCTTAGCGGATGAGTATATAAGCGTCAGCGGAAGAGATTGAGGCGGAAGCAGTAGCGGTTGCTCTTCCACGAAGCCGCGCTAGAATGAGGGAAAACCAGCGTCGGCGCAGCGAAGATCCCGCCGTGCGCGCTGCCGAACGCAACGCTGATCGGCGCCGGACCGACATCGAGCGGCGCCACCAGGGTCTGCTGGACCTCAAGGAGCGCTGCGCGTATAGGTCGCAAGCGGACGCGGGAGGCTTCTTTGGAGGTTTTGGTGGTACCCGGACAGTCAATGGTCGTCGTTCCAGGCCGCCACCGACATCGGGCAGGAGGACGAAGCTTCTGCATGCCGAGGGGCACTGACTTCACCGTGCTACGTCGCAGAGCGTAAACACCAGGACAGGTATGCCAAAAACATTCGCTCGGGGGGGATCTCACGGTAACGGCATTCCCTGTTGAGGAAGATCAAATGCGTTGGACCATGCACGTTATCGTTCACCGGTCCCTAGAAATTAAAGTCGAACCTCGTTATAATAAGTCCAAGGGGTCCCGCGATTTCTTCGCTATAGCCGTTGCTTCATCATAGCGGTACGCGAATTTGTTGCAATTGTCGCATATGCCAGCGGGCTTACCTGCCAAAGCCGATGTTTAGCGTGCCGCCGCTGTGCGTTGCGGCAGTATTCAACACGAACACCCGCCGAAATAACAAAAAAATGTTTCCAATCACTCAAGCTAATTGCCTGAAATGTCTGAAAGTGTGTGGAAACGACCATGCTCAATCAACTTGTTACATTACTATGGGGCTGGGTCACGAGGCAACACACACACGCACGCACGCACGCACGCACGCACACACACACACACACACACACACACACACACACACACACACACACACACACACACACACACACACACACACACACACACACACACACACACACACACACACACACACACACACACACACACACACACACACACACACACACACACACACACACACACACACACACACACACACACACACACACACACACAAACACACATGTACGATAATTGCCTCGTGACCCAGGCCCATAGTATTGTAAATAATGTAGTAATATATATATATATATATATATATATATATATATATATATATATATATATATATATATATATATATATATTCAAAGTTGAAAACGCTTCATTTAGCCATAGATTTATTTTGAGTCGACGTTTCGGACAGAGCCTGTCCTTGCCTCGTGACCCAGGCCCATAGTATTGTAAGTAATGTAGTAATATATATATATATATATATATATATATATATATATATATATATATATATATATATATTATATATATATATATATATATATATATTAGCAGACAAGTTAAAGGAAATGAAGGGCCCGTTTGACAAATTTATGAAGGGAGCCAACAGTCACCGAAACCAAGGTGCATAGGGGAACGTTAATTTTTTATTTTTTTAATGTGTTATGCTTATCAGTGGGATAATAATACTTAGATTAATAAATCGTTTAAAGAAAATTAATTATAAAGCAGCAGAAAAAACAACCAAGCCGCCGGTGGGATTTTTACCCACGACCTCCGAATATCGCGTCCGGTGCTCTTACCAACTGAGCTACGGCTACGGCTGTCCAATCTGCTGCTCTCGTGGGTATTTATGTTTACTTGGTGTACGCGAACCTTGAGAGTGTTCACCAGCGCCACCCTCGACCATAGCGGCGGACGTAGCACGTCCTGTAATACCGCGAGTGTGACGTGGAACGTCATCTAACGGCGAGGGCGGAAACTGCGCGAGAGCCCTCTTATGCTACCTATTGCATCAAGACTGCCAGAACCGAGACCCCCGTTAAGCTATTAGCAGAGAAGGCATTTGAAATCAGGGGCTCGTTTGACAAACATGTTTTTTTCTGCTGCTTTATAAGTAATTTTCTTTAAACTAATTGTTTGGCACTACAACTTAAAAAAAAAACAAAATTTGAAACATTCCCCTATGCAACTTGGTTTCGGTGACTGTTGGCTTCCTTAATATGCTTGTCAAACGCGCCCCTGATCTCATATGCCTTCTCTGCTAATATATATATATATATATATATATATATATATATATATATATCCGAGAACACACATCCTGCAAACTTTTGAGGCCGATAGTACGTACACGGACGAAATATGTCAGCATGGACAATGCGCGCCCGTGAATTCCGCAGCCCGCATGGGTTTCAAAGTATATAAAACGGCGTTCTTGGTTCTTGTAGGAATAGTATCGTAGAAGAGAGGCACATAGTTATTCATGGATTCAGCTCCCCTTCCTAGGAGCTGAAGTTGACACGGGCCGCTGTAACAGAGGGCACTGAGCGACGATTTTGTCGCGAGTGCCTGGTTTGTTTGGTTTCGCCGCACAGCCCTGGGACACCTAGACTGCAATACTTCTCCACATCTTAGACCTGTCATGTGGAGAACGCATACGCCAGACCGAGGGCTTTGATGATACCAGATTTGCAATGTAGTAGACCGGACCGTTCTTGGGGACTAGTTGGCTCATTTCTATAAAAGTGCACGACTGCGCGAATAAGACAGGATAAGACAGATTAGAAACGAAAACATCACGGGCGCAGGTGCCATTTTTGTTTCTATGTCTGTTGCGCTGTCTTATTCGCACACTCTTACCTTTTTATCGCCCGTGGTCAACGAAAATAGCTTTGCACTTTTGTTTCTCGCCTCGTGGCCCTGTAAAATGGGCGGGACCCTGATACCGTCAAGTACACCAAGCGCATTGCCAAAAGGTTTTTACTATGCGACCATGCTGCGAAAACGTAACCTAAACTGCACATGAAACAAGAGAAGCAGAGCGTGCTTTGTAGCCGCATGGCTGCGCTCGGGTGAATGCCATTGAGTAATTACTCTCTTATTACAAATTTACTCCTCCTCGGGGGATTCCCCTAAACATTTGAATAGAGCGTGCTCGGAGTGTTCCTTGTGCAGTGAGGAGTTTGGAGAACGGGTGAACTTCAACTACCACATCGAATCGAAACGCAAACGTTCGGCACCGCTACAAATTGACATACAATGCGTGAAATGCCCACTGGCGTTAATCGGAGGTTCGTTATATACCGTTGTAAGAAAACTTTACTTCGTCAAAATGAGACATCAGATACTTAGGTTTCTACGAAAGCTATCAAGGAAATCGGCATTCATTCGTTATATTCATTATTTTATTATAAACCGTTTTGTCGTAGTGAAGTTTGAATGTATTTCACAGTCTCCGAAATTAATTTCTTCCAGGATTTCTTGACTGCGGAGTTCAATTGGAATAAGTAGAAAGATTGAAATTATGTTAACCTCATGACTGGCAGAAAAAAAAAGAGAATTTTTGGAAACTACCACTATAAGATAAACTCTTCCAATTCACAGTGGCCAGTACTTCGCAGTATTGCCCCGATACTTTGTTACTCCAAAAATATAAGTTCATCGATTCCGTCTGCTATTAAACACTTGTAGGCACGGGGAACGCGTAAACAGCGGCGACAATTAAAAAGATATTGCTTCATTTGACAGCTCTTCATCTGTCTGGTTACTTCCTCTCGTTTACGTTGCCCACATTTTTTGGTATACAGTAGCCGGTACATTTATTCATCTAGTGTGCCGCCGGGAAATGCTCGCATACTAAAGAAATTAATCTCTTAGGCAATAAACAAAGAAAAAATAATATTTAATTAAGAAATACAGCGCTCCTTCCATCCGAAGCCAATTATTTAAAATGTAAATTGTGGTGGTTACCGACATTTATATTATTATAGTGAAAATTCTGTGCGGCGAAGCCCTGACGCTTGTTTACCGTCGTTTTTCTGAGTCGTGGTGCACATCAGAAAAGACAAGAGAGACAAAAATTGTAGTGCCTAGGTTTGTCGCGGTGAATTGAAATGGGGCGCTAAGCTGAGGCCTGAATGCGGTCCGGAACCAATTGCCAGCGACATCAGCCTGGAGCGAACGGAGCGCGACTAGAAAGTGGGGGTGCAAACAAATGTTTCTCCGACATCACATTTCACATTACTCCCGACAAAACTAACGGGATGCCTACTCGGCCCCATGAGCCGCAATATTTTTGGCATGTCACCTTCCACTGAAGTTCAGCTACCATTTTAAGTTTACTTTGGCATTATACCAATGTGAAACCAAAATAGCTTGGGCATCGCGAGTTCGAAGTACTTGCAGAAATTTCTTATATGTTTTACAAGTTTCAATTTCTCTCTTTCCCTTTAGCGACAACAAGCGAGTTTGGCTGCCAGAAAAAAAAAGGGGGGGCTGACCATAATGGAAACAAAAACAAAAATGAAAGCAGCCATGCTGGCCGGCTGCAGCTCTCTGCCTTAAGCGAGCGGCTTGATGCTGCGGACTACGCCCTGTCCGTCTGCTGGTTTGTCGCGTAATGCGAACGATTTGCAGTATATACGCTGTACTTTCACTCCCTAGCCTTTATTTTTTTTGTTTTTGCGTTTTAAAGTCTATTATTAAGGGTCAATCAAAGGACAGTGCTGGAACGCCACTAAAATACAGGCCGGGGTGTGGTATTGAGCAAAGCTACCAAAACCTTACGGAAAAGAGTGCCGTGCAAAAGACGACGTGCTCCAGTTGTATTTTACTGCAAGAACTGACTTCGCTTACACGAATGTGAACACACGCTTCGTTTTTCGCGTACTAAACCTGCTGATCTGCTTTTCAAGCACTGATCTTCTTTGTTTTAGTACGGGAAGTTGTAGAAGGAACAGTGTTGCCTAAACTCTATAAATTATTTTTGATACGTGAACTTGCGGCTGACTCGGATGTCATTTAGTTAGCTCGCACAAGCTCACAGAACATACGTTGAGGAGGAGTGGCAAGAAGAGAGAAAACAAGAAATTTCAACAAATCTGATAACATCACGCGCACAGTAGACGTAAAAACTGATTACAATGGACAAAAAAGGATCTATGCTCTAAAAAAATGTCTGTATTCTTGCGCAAAACAACATAACATGTACGCTGAAAACGTGAAAGAAATTAGGTTTATCCCCTTGCGGCACGGCCTTGAATAATATGTACGCTACTTTTCAGCTTTGTTTCTAAGCGTCCAGAGCTGCTTTCACGAATTCAGCGATGCCGCCTATGCATTTGAAATTCATGCTGTACAGAATTGTCACACCATTTCGTGCTCTAAGAAAGGATCGCTTCAGAGAAAAACAAAGATGGACGTCACAAAGTTGTACGGTGCGCCTAACAAGTGCTTTCTGGTTCTGTAACTTTAGGCGAAAGCCCTATACTAGCCCCATTACGAGAAAAGCGGGCGGGGCGCGTTTGTTAGTGTAAGTACTCACTCCAGACAGTACAGAAGATCCCAGCGATGGCAAGAAAAGCAGGACGACAGCATGCCTGGCACCGCAATCGCGCATAACCGTATACATTTCGTTCTTACGCCTATATGTTCTCCCCACTGACTGACCTCAATGTGGCGCTAGTTTTCCCTACATTCGTATCAAAATTATGACGCAACCGTCGTATACAGCGTTATGGGTGGTGTCATAACATTTTCCGTTGCATATAACTTACATGTGCTAGTCGCATTGGAGGATAGCTTACGACCGGGATTCGAACCGATGACATATGCACCTTCAATTGTATGCCTTCCCAGATTCTTTGCCTATTCTTTCAATGCGCGGCTGAGGTGTCCATCGAGATGTGAGGAAGTGAGTGCGTCATTTCCTTTCCTCAAAAACCAATTTTCTTATTAAAATTGAGAGCCGACTCTCTTGGTATCACTGCTTGATGCGCCGATGATATGGGACATCTTAAGCGCGTGAATGCGCCCATGCCTGAAGGCTGCATTTTGCAGCTGTCATTTGATGGCGGGAAGAACGTTGTCACTGCATTGTAGAAAGGCAACGCGCGGCGCGTTGCAAAGTCGTCAGGCATGAGTTGGAGCTCGCATTTCTTCCGCTGTGTCATGGTCGAACTCTACAAGATGCTCTGCGAGAAATCGTGCGCCATCGCGCCATTGGAACTTGTGCCGAGTTGCAGGCTCGTCGTAAAAAAAAAAAAGAAAGAGTCACGCGTTATCCATGGCTTTGTGCTCGGCCTGTAGCTTATGAAAACGTAGCTCCCAAACCATCACAGTGTGCGAAGCTTGCGGATGACAAAGGGCCGCGGCCGGTCACTGCCTTTCATCCTCGTGAACAGTAGCGTGTTAACGCAAAAGCTTTCCGTGTCTTTCACCAGTGCAGGTGTCGCCTTTCAAGGCACGTGTTTTCAACAGCGGGAATTGGTAAATCTGTGGCGTTTGGTCGGCAATGTCTCGCATTTTTGAGTCCCCGTGCTCTTTTCGGGGGTGTGCGCCACGGGCACCCGGATCTCGGGGCTCACCGAAAGCACGAGTTTTTCGAATTCGAGGCCAATTTTACAGCCCCTCCTTGTTCGCTCTAACTCAGTCACGCCGCCATGGTTGTTTCTTGTATCTGAGACGAAATCCCACTGCCCTAATGCGTGTTTTGACGGTAGCACTACTCTCTTTCGTAATAAGCGAGAGTTCGTTATAACTGCGGCCGTTATCAGGAGGCTTGACTGTAATTACAAGCAAGGAGGCGCTAAGCATATTGACGGTGTTCATAAACTTTTTTCACTTTCTGTGTTCAAGGCCACATTGTGCAGAAGCCAAGAATCAATGAACTGAAATACTCGCCTAAATAATTTCGCATTGCGTTCACCAAACCACAAATTTTTGACCTCTCATATTTAGAGGACAAAGCGACAAAAAACAAATGCAGTATGGTTTTTAGGTTTCAAGGTGCTTAATACATCTTGTCTTCCTTGAAGGCAGTCTGTGGTTCTGCACAGCGCACTGCATCGCCATGGATATGCCGCAATGAGTTTATTCACCTCTTAAGGCCAAGAAGTATTCGGATCTGGTTGGAAATTCAGCTAAAGCATCTCAATTTTTTACTAAAGATTAATCTTGAGCCCTCGTCGTCCATAAATAACGTTTAAAATAATAATAATAATAATAATAATAATAATAATTGGTTTTTGGGGAAAAGAAATGGCGCAGTATCTGTCTCATATATCGTTGGACACCTGAACCGCGCCGTAAGGGAAGGGATAAAGGAGGGAGTGAAAGAAGAAAGGAAGAAGAGGTGCCGTAGTGGAGGGCTCCGGAATAATTTCGACCACCTGGGGATCTTTAACGTGCACTGACATCGCACAGCACACGGGCGCCTTAGCGTTTTTCCTCCATAAAAACGCAGCCGCCGCGGTCGGGTTCGAACCCGGGAACTCCGGATCAGTAGTCGAGCGCCCTAACCACTGAGCCACCGCGGCGGGGTTAAAACATTGTGCAAATTACAAAATTACTCATTATAACATATCAATTTCCAATATTAAAAAGCCTTTCCCAACCGGCAATGGTTGGCTCTTACTGGCACAAGCTTTAATCGCACTCAATAGGCATCTGGCGAGCATGAATGGCCAAGGTGTTTGACAAGTCTTCTTCAGTGTGGTAATAATCAGAACGCTTATATTTTGTTTCTTGTTTGTTTCGCATTTAAGAAAAATCACGCGGCGTTGAAGGGAACTGTCGATAAATAATTTAATTTACACCTTAGCATCTTAAATTTAAATGTGGCTTGACTAAAAAAAGCAGCCTTCTGGGGCTACAGCAGTGAATCTTTTTGATTATGGTGCAAAACGGTGACGGCGAGGTGCTCGAGCTATGTTTAGGCGAAGTTCTGCGCTTCCTTTGAAAACGCACGTCAGGTGAAAAGAACAAAAAGCTGTGTATTTTTTTCTCCACACTCTGACATGACGTGCTGCGGATTATTTGCTGGCAACTTTCTCAAAAGAATACACTTTATTATTTGGATTTGCTAGCACGAATAGAAACTGCTTAAATAAGAACCAGTCAGATCGACGGATACTCACTAGCTGCAGCGAATACTAACGGCAGCTACGCTGGAGGTCGCATTCTCCTCAAGAGCTAAATAGGACGTATTACGAAACACGGTTTAGGCATCGCAATGGAAGTCCCACTCGGTTTCAGTTGCTATAAACATGGTCAAATACAAGACATAAAGCAAACATACATGACACTAAAGTCAAGCGCGGGATTGGTTTTTAAGAAGTTTCCTGGAGGTTAGTTACCAACAGCCGGATCCATGGGATTGCGGAGAACGGCGAGCACCTTGGCGATGCCAGATGCGATGTACCGTCCAGAGTCCTTCGGCATGTCTTTGAGGATGTTCATCTGACGTCGAAAAATGCGATATCGCGCCCACCAGAAGTTCGAGAGCAGCACAAGTGCACAAACTGTGACTAGGTAAAGCAGCCACACCCTGACCTCTCCAAACCGTAGCGACCACGTGAGGCTGCGCCATGCTTCCTTCACCATTGTGGCCTCCTGCTCGATTGCACGGGGGCTACTGCGAACCATCATTTAAGCCAGCGTTGGAACAGCGCTCACTGCTGTATTCAAAAAAAAAAGAAGGAAGAAATCTATGCATACATACGCAAAGACAAATAAAGCACAACACTCACGCGTCCGTGGGTTTGCCGCGGTTTGTTTTCCGCGGTGTGGATGCAGTGCTCGTGTGCCGACTGAGCAGGAGTGGTTTTCCAGGCCGCGGTGTAGCTGTGAGGCGGAGGAAGAGGCACAACGTAGCGCGCTTGTCTGCACAGCGCCTGCAGGAAGAGCGACGAATGTTTGCGCTTCAGCCGCCTGGCTTTGTGAGCGATCGTTTTCTGCCCTCGGGGCGATGTTAAACTTTCACGCGCATGTAAGTGCCGCGTTTTTATTATTCACACGAGGCTCGAAAAGAGCAGCCGGTCGGACGCAGAGGAAAATGAGTGCTGTGAGCCAGGCGGCTGTTCTCCTGCAGACAGGTAGTGCCCGCGCAGCAGCATACCGGTGTCTGTTCCGAAACCTTCCTTTAAAAACATACGGTGCGAGGTCGCTTGACAAAAGCGGGAAAGTGACGAGAGGTGCGTTAGAGTGGCGTAAAAGAGTTGGAAAGTGTGCTTCGCTGCTTTCATTGTTCTATGCGCTCGCGAAGATAGTGTTCTTCACATTACGTGTATAATTTTCACCAGCGGTTTTATCGCAGAATGAGATTTTGTGCCGATAGCTATACAGCCCGCACTCCCGTGATTTCGCGTAAGGCACGTCGCATTGCACCTTGACGCCAGTGCACGCAAATTCGGGGAGCCCATAGTGGTCAGTCCGCGAACCACAGAGGTGAGGCGGACTGCCTTGCGCGACAGTTACCATGCCTTTGTTCGCCGCATAACCTGCTCCTCCTCTAAAATGCTAACCGAGACCGAGGCCGAGTGTTCCAGAGCACAGTTGAGACTTTGTGACCGAAATGACGTGGTGCCACGGCAGTTCCCCGCTGGCTAGAATTGACCGGACGGGCGGCGGAAAGTAGTATGTCAAAGGTTGACAGCCCTTAGGCCGGAATGCGATACGGCTATGCAAGCATCCTTATTACGAGGTCAGACTCAAGGCTGTCTGTATACCGCGGTCACTAAAGCGGGGCCAAAGGAGTTCAGACAGTTGCCCCCGCAGTGCCTCCTACACATGACATGGAGGGGTTGTCTCAATAGTCTTACCATACAAGTGCCACTGATTACGAAAATTGTGATGAATTTGAATCTGGCAATGAGGAATTTTTGTTTGATGCATTTCGAAGATAAAAAAAGGAACTTGAGTTGTCGGTGTCCAATGTTTACAGCCCTTACTCGAGAATAGTGCGCAATAAGAAAATATAAGCGGTTTGTTTTAATCCAAAGAAGACACTTTGACAGTAAGCGAGTAATTACTCATGACCATCCACGCAAGCACAACCATACGGCTATAGAAAGTTACACAGCTTTCATAGAAACTTCGCAGTTGAAGAAAAATTCGTTCTGGTCCGGGATTCGAACCGGGGACCACCGCCAGTCTGGGGTAGTCGCTCTACCAATTGAGTAACCATGACGGCAAGTAAATGGTAGGGCGAGGGCGAACTTATCAGCAGCTCGATGTGAGAAATGTGTTAGTAAAATGTTTAGGAGAATTCCCAGGGTGTAGTAGCTTTGAAATAAGGCAGCAATTGTTCATTAGCATCCACTCAAGCGCAGCCATACGGCTACTCCTTTGTTACAAATCTACTCCACCATGCACGATTCCCCAGAGCATTCAACTCCCTTAGACCGAACTTTGCCTATCGACATTTGACGGAAGCTGTAGCGCTTGCGTTACAGATGAGGTTCTACGAAAACGAGCCATCCTCAATCATCATTATCGATGTCGTGTTCTTGTTGTTCCCCTGCTTGATGCTATACCTATATGCTATACCGGGCGACCAAGCTAACTTAAGCAAATAAGTAAAAAGTGAAACATGAGCTGTAGGCGAGCGAAATCAGTTGCATTTTGTTGGTAGTCACCTTGCACACCTGAGGCATCTTGGTTTCAAGACTAATTAATTACTTGACTATAAGTGACAACCTAATTTTTAAATATTGCCATTAGAGAACAAATGTGATTTGCAAAGGTGCTGAGCACCTTCAGAGACCTCATGTTCCACATTTTGCGGCAAGACAAAGTCTCGTGTATATCTTTTTATCAGTTGTAAAGAAAGCCGCGAGGTGTAAAAACAAAACACACCTGCATAATGACGCATTCGAATCGGCGATCCGGAGCAAGTTTTCTTGCTCCGCGAAACCGAACAGCGCGTTTCAAGGGGGGTTTTGAATTCAGGCTCAGAGTGCTGATTGTACCGTGGCGATATGGTTTCTAGGCCCCTAAGACATCTTGCTCCTTCGCCTATTCGGAGAGCAGCTTCGTATCGCAAACTGGAACTCGCCATAATGCATGTTCACTCCACGATCGTGGCAGCTGCTTTCAGTAGAGGCCTCAGTGAGATAAATCAGCTACTGGCGTTGCATCATGGCCCGTTGTAGCGGTACTTCGATATGACGGTGGTGGTTTCTGCGCCCGCGCCGGGCAGTTTGCGCGCGTCGCATTCAAGATGCGGGGAGTCCGCCACGCTCCATGAGACCACCATGGCGAAGTGCCTGAATGCTCTTTTTGTTTCTACCTAAATCATATTAAATTGTAAATAAGTACGAAACTTTACGCGCCAAAATAACACTGCGAGTGGTGAGGATTGCCGTAGTGGAGGATTCAAATGATTTAGATCACCTCGGTTCTTATAATGCGCTACCAGGCCGAATTAAAACGTGAACACGCCTATGCTTTTTTCCTCGCGCGTGCAGCGCGAAATGTGCTTAAGCGTCTGAAGAATATTACCTTCGTGGGAGGCTATCGATGGGTGCATGAATCGGGTCGGTTCCTCCCCATAGGCTGCTACAAAAGGAGAAAATATGCGCTGCATTCACAGACGATGTTGGCATTTTGCTTCAGCGTGATGCTGCACACATATCTAAGTAAACATGGGGGTTCCTGCTATTCGTCTCCGTCGATATGCGACTGCTGCCGCTGGGATCGAAAAGGCCAACTAAGACCCAGCACCTTTTTAAGATATTTTAAGCACGCGAAAACCGGGCACGCGTGCCACAGAAAGGAATATTATTTGCAATGTGATGAACAGTTCAGACGGAAGGAAATTTGCCTTGCCTGTGCGCTCGTCCTTGGTTAACGAATCGTGCACCAACCAGCCGACGTTTGCGCTATTCCGGGGATCATTAGCTCCAGTCCACTTTCAGTTGATTTGTTTGAACATTTTAGAACGCAGAAAGGCTGGACTGAAATACACCTTTTGCCATTTTGGATAAAAGCTGTCGGCCGACAGGAACCAATCAACTACCGCCTATTAAAAGATGTACTAAATCTTGCACTTTCAATAAAAATACTAGAAAAGGCATTTATATAGCTTAACATTTCGTTATAAAAGCGGTAACCCCGCAATGAGAACAATTAAGTATCCATATACCCCATCCCTTAAATGGTTTAAACAAGTCATACGTCGCCCTCTTATTTCAAATCCAAGACGGATGCGAGGCTAACGTTAGAACTAAGTACTTTTACGTGCAATGGAAATTACAATGTCAAATTTGCCTGATTTACACGATTTAACAAAGTAAGTTTTCTTAATTTCGAGATCTCTTCATTACAAAGTACTGAACTGGAAGTTTCAAATTTTTCGATTTTTGGGTATTGTTCAAAGAATCAGGGCGGCCTTGCTTGGAATTTTTTTATTAAAACTGACAAGGTTTAGTCTTCCTCCCCTGAAAAGAAAAATGTTCACTCTGCGTTTCATGTAGGGGTTGCGGAATAACGACAGCTTTGTGTTCGCCTTGCATTGAAATAGCTATCTCGGAGCTGCACACAAGCTGAAGTTTCCTTCAAAGACCATCGAAAAACTTTTTGGAGTAAACTGCTGTGGATGAAGACCTTGAGCGTAGCATGCGATTAAAGCTATGGAAAAATAATTTGAAAAGCACTCGAGAAACGAGACTCCTTTATTGACGGCTGGTATGGATCGCATAAGATCACTGAGTAGAGCGTGCTTCATTTAGTTGGTATGCTAGATGGTTATCTTAGGCTGGAGGCACGAACAAGTAAGTCCATCAAGAGCCAAAGTTAAGTGTGTATTATTGCGCTACAAGTGGCGGAAAAATCTGAGCGAAGATAAACGAGATAGCATGTTATTCCTCATGATGTTATTGAGATAATATGAGATTTCGTTGCACATAGAATGAATAGTATACATTACAGCCTATCTCTCCTCATCGGCCAGCTGACAAGAGAGCCAAGTAACGGTAGACGACAAACTACGGCCCTCAGACTTCAGTGTGAACTTACCATTAAACGGAAAGGCATGAACTCGGCGGGGTTTCATAATCGCTTTAGCTAATAAATGTATTGTCCTTTTCTTGCGATAGACAATTTTAACGGGAGTTACATCCTTTGCTGAGGACCATGCGTCTCCCAATGATGTAGGATTCCTTTGAGATCGCCGCTTCTCGTAGCGTTCTAAAACGCTGATAGTCGATTAAACTTAGAAGAAAACTTAGAACGACCAAATGACGCACTAAAAACCACCAAATTGTCAATTTCGTCAACGTATCTCAATCAGACTATTACCTAAGAAGCGCTTTCAAGTTGCGAAAGGGCGGTCACGAAATCGGCGTAAGGTAACAAGCTTCACGACAACTGTGCTGGTTGGTCACAAACATACGTTACGAAAATAAAAAAGCAAGAATAAAGAAGTTTATGTCGATCCTTTTTTTCCGGTTCGCCTATTTATGGCACTGAGATCTAAATTTATGCCTTACAGCTTGTCCTATATGACAGCAGGAACGCGTGTTTTGGCAGACGCACTGGAGTGCACACATGCCGCGGCGAGGCTAATGCAACCCTCGTCCTGTTGTCAAACGCTCGCCGGGAGCCCCGAGGCGGACAGTTCAAGCCGGCGAGCGCGGAGCCGTGGTCTGTGCTGGCGCAGGTACACACAGGCGGACGGCCCCCATTCATGTCGCAAATGACGCCTTTCTTCATCCGGGCCCGCTTTGGTAAGAGCGAGCTTTTGCCGCCGCTCCCTAAACCGACGCGTCGCGCAGCAAAGACAGCCCGAGGCTTCCCGCAGCGTCGCACGGGGGAATCATTTGAATGGGCGCTCATTCGGTCCGCTTGGACAACACGCGGTGCCCCAATTCGGGCGGCACAGCATCCCGACCATCCCGGCTTTTGCACGCGCGCCGCCAAAATGGGAGCGCGCTGGTGATGCAACGTTCCGTGTATACGATAGCGGCGTCCACCTGCGTGGTCGCCCACGAAGAGGCTGTCGATCCTCGTAACGGGACACGCGTAGTAACGCGCCTCTCCTCGGGCCGGCGTCAGGTATGCGCGCCGCCCCATTGCCGAACTCTGCGGCCGGGAAAGAGCAAATGCCGCTTCGCTCACGACATCTGTGCGGCCGGTCGTGGCGTACCCTGCGGGGAGGCAATGCGGCGCCTGCAGCGAGCAGACGACGCAAGCACCGCGTTCGCTTTTCGCTCGGCCGGGCACGCGTATTGGACGGGAGAGCCGATTCGCGTGTATATACAGCACCCCACGCCAGCGGGGCGGAGCGCGAGCTTCTAGCAGTCGCGCGTCCATCGCTGGACCATGACGTCACAATGACGTCTCAGCCGCGGGGCTCTGCAACAGCCACGTAGCGGTTGATGGTCGCACGACTTGATCGAATAAAGCAAAAAGCAGAAAACAAATTGCACTTACAGGAAACCCATGCCAGTAGTTTGTAAATTTTGTTATATGCTCTGATTTCGGGCATATTCATTACATGAAGTTTTATTGAATGCGACACGATAACCTCTGCGCAAGTGTGTCTAAAATTCTGCATTTACTGCAGTCGCAAAGTCAGTCGCAAGTTTGACAATAAATATTAATACCATTTTTGTATACGTGTTTGTGAAGTGCTTGATTGTGAAGGTTCTGTCATCAGGTGAGAAACATTCTGTCAATGAGATGTTGAACAATGGACACAAATGAGTTTTTTTTTTACCACCCAAGCGCAAACCGAGAGAAACGCAAAAGTTTTTTATATGCATACACCGTAAAGCTACCCAAGGTGCTATATGATATGCTTTACATGTTAGTTCGAGCAACTCTGCACCACGATGTAATAAAAAACTGTGCAAATAATTCAGTCAATATCAGCATGTAAAGTTTGGATTACAGTCTTTTCGATGTCAAACTCTAGATTTGACCCAGTTTAGTTCAAAAAACGTTTTTTCTACATTTGTAGTCAAGCTTTGTTTATGAAAATAATGCTTAAAGTGACTGCACTGTGACTACAGTACGAAAAAAATACAATATTTATTCTGCGCAATCAGGGGCACTGCTGTGCTTTACCACAAGCACATAAAATTGAATAGCAGGCTTTTGTCTCAAGCAATGACGAGACAGACTTCTTTTCTAGTGTTCACACTTCGGTAGCGGATACATGAACTAATTAGAATGTATAACATCTAGAATATAGTTTATTTTACTGTAGAATTAAAAATTCATGAGTGGTAGCAAAATGGTTGATGCGTGCAGGACGCAAAACGACAATACAATGGCTAGTATTGTAGTTTCCTATCTGCCTCTACTATTTCGCTTGTAATAGTGAATAGAAAGCCACAGCCAAATAGCCGAACTAAACGCTTTGACGTTCATTGTAGCAGCGGCTCATCATTGCTTCATCGGCGACGGGACTAATGATCCCATAGTTATCATCTTCAGGGTTCAGTTCTTCCGCCGATCTCTTCATATCTTTCACAGTCGATGCGAAAGCAGCGCTGGGAACGCAATAAATAAAACCATGCCCGGAACAGTCCGACCTATGAGGCTCAAGCTGACAAAGAAGGCCCTCGGGAGCGAATGTTTGACGTTTTGATCCGTACAGGAGCAGGATCAGGTTCATTTTTTATTCTACACAGGATTTTCACGTGCGTTTGCTAGGTGCTACAGGGCATCTTTCGTTCTCTCAGCTTTTGCATAAGTAAGATATGCTGATGATGTTTTCATTGCAGCAAAATCTGACTTTTCTTTCTGAATTTCTTATCTGAATTTCGCTCAAATAGAAAAAAAAAACTCCTCAAATATTTATTCTAGTTTTCCACATGTTACTTGAGGGGGTCATTAAGAATACAAAGGGCCATACAAAGGGCCCAGTATACTTTCTACATACGGCGTCGAGAAAAATTTAAGGTGCGTATTTTAGGAAACTTTGCCTCAGGAGAAAACTCAGGCATGCTGAATTCTGGAATAGTGTACGTATCCTTCCAAGAAATAGACTTTAATTGGCTGTTGAAGGCAGAAGGAAGATTCCCACCCTAGAATCGAATTTCTGCCAGATGAAAACCAATTAGTAAAGCATGAACATGGTGACTGCACTCAATTTTTTTTCACATGATGTTTAATGCAAGAATAATGCAATTTGCTGTATACACCAGCACTAATGTGTGACATCAGCGCTAAGGTGACACTGCTGTCACAGGGTAAGGGTAACCGCTGAGGGTACGGCCTATAGGAATGCATGTAAACCAAAGTTTTCAAAGTGGCGTTCTGATTTCAGAGCGAACCTTTCAGATTGTCCCTTCATTGACAAAAGCTCTTATATGAAAAAGTGTGCACAATAATATTATTTTTTATTATTTCTCTACTACAGCTGAGAATGACTTTTCGATACGCCCAGAAAAAAAAAAACTTTTAGAAGAGCAAAAACCGTAATTGTCACAGAATTATGTAGCTGTCACTAATTAAATATTAAAATTAGTTAATTTCATATTGGAGGGACCTGTGCGCACTAGAACAAAATGAGAAAGTATCAACGCCACTTCAGGGCAGATGTACATTTAAAACAACGCAGTATGTGCGAGCCGGAGATAGCGGGCGGGGCTGACGGGGCGGGAGCGTGGCCCATAGAAACATATTGAAGCAAAACTTTCCAAACTAATTTCCTCATTTGGCAGCGCACTTATGAAGGCAGCCGTTCGTTAAATGAACTAGAGTTTTTTTTTTTTTTTTGGTTGGGGGCTTGTTGCGCTGTTTGCGAAAAAACAAGACGAATACGAAAGGCACACAGGACTGTCCTGTGTACCCGTTCCGTGTTCGCCCTCGTCTTTTCGCACTGCGCCCCCACCCTCCCTTTCGCTACATGTTCATTAACAGTTGGTGAGTACTTTCGAAAAGGTCATGAAAAAAATTGCCCCAGATTTACCTCGTTAAGATATGCTACTTAGGTGTGCCAGCATGTTTGCCCTCGTTTAGGGTTGTTTATCCTTGTTTAGCTTTTTATAAGAAGGTTGAAAATTAGAGTGGCACCCAAATGCTCGTTCCTCGGCTTTCCTCTTGAGATAAGCCTCCTGAGCTGCTCGTCGTGATGCGAGTCGCCGCTCTCTCTGCTCGGCGGTCTCTGCAGCCACTTGGACACGCCTCTAGACTGCACGTTCCCCCGGAGGCTTCGTCATTCGACTCTTTCTCGCTATCCATCTATTTCCGCAGCCTGTTTAACAAGGTTATAGTGGTTTATGGTTTATCGGGGTTTACAGTCCCAAAGCGACTCAGGCTATGAGGGATGCCACAGTGAAGGGCTCCGGTAATTTCGACCACCTGGGGTTCTATTTAACGTGCACTGACATCACACAGTACACGGTCCTCTAGAATTTCAGTGCGATCAAGGCGGAAAGCTGGGCTAGTTCGTGTGTCATCATTAATTAAAAGACTAGCGCATGTAACTAGGACACAGACATAGGAGAAGACAGGACGAGCACTAAACATCAACAGGTTTTACGGCGACTCTGTCACAGTAAAGCCTCAGTTGATGTTTACCGCTCGTCCTGTCTTCTTCTATGTCTGTGTCCTGGTTATATGCGCTAGTCTTTTAATTAACTCTGGAATTTCGCCTCCATAAAAAATCGCCCACCGCGGCTGGGATTGAACCCGCGTTCTTCGGAGCAGCAGCCGAGCGCCATAACCACTGAACCACCGCTGCGGGAGGAATAAGGTTATAATGTCTTCGCTACTCTGCTCCAGCATGCAGCCTCGCTATATCCATTCGATCGGTTGACTTACATTTGTGTTCTCTTCTTTATAATAATAATAATAATTGGTTTTGGGGGAAAGCAAATGCCGCAGTATTTGTCTCATATATCGTTGGACACCCGAACCGCGCCGTAAGGGAAGGGATAAAGGAGGGAGTGAAAGAAGAAAGGAAGAAAGAGGTGCCGCAGTGGAGGGCTCCGCAATAATTTACACCACCTGGGGATCTTTAACGTGCACCGACATCGCACAGCATACGGGTGCCTTAGCGTTTCGCCTCCATCGAAACGCAGCCGCCGCAGTCGGGTTCGAACCCGTGAACTCTGCATCAGTAGCCGAGCGCCCTAACCACTGAGCCACCTCGGCGGGTCTCTTCTTTGTCGTTGTGGTGATCAACTCGCCGTGCACGTCGTTCACCTTCTGAATCGGTCGAAGGACCGGGTTCATCCATGATTTAACGTTTGCTGCGCTGCATGTTCCTTCGGTCAGGCACACGTTCGCTACCTCCGCAGATAGTACTGTAACGATACAACGGAGGTACATGCGGAGGCCGCCTCCTACCCTTTCTAATCCAAATACGCTTTCGCGGCGGTCGCTCAGTCATCCTCCCCCTACCTTGCTGCATCCTTCGAGGCCCCTGACCTAACTGCGGCGGAGGATGTTGCTATCGCACTCACTACCAAAGCACAGGACAAACAAATGTGCAGCAACCACATTATCACCGACTTGCAGGCTGCGTGTCGGGCCTTCATCTACGGCTGAGTCTCCAAACTTGTGTTCCGCATTTTGGGCGCCACCCTCCACCAAGATCACGTCGTCACCTGGGCCCCCGGTCACGAAGGCCTAAAAGGCAATGTCAATGCTGAGACCCTAGCTAGAGATTAAACCAACCGAGCCGGGACTCACAGCTCAGACATGTACCCCCTATCGACCTCCTACTCGACGCGCCTTCAGACATTAAGACTCAGCCATTAAGACATTATGACTCAGTCATTAAGGCATTAAGACTCAATTGACGCATCTACCCCACCTCACAAATACCTTTCATCGCCGGATGCCTACACGCTCCGCCGAATACAGACTCTCACTTTTCACTTCCTCCACCATCTACACCATCTCCACCGAACACTATATATGAATGCACGCACCAAGTGCGGTGCCATCTCTACATTTCTTCACATCCCATAGACATGCTACCATAAACCACACTACCTAAAGCCGCCCAATGCGGCCTTGGAGCAGTGGGAGGTGCGGCTGACAGGTGCCACCCTGGAAGCCGAGGAGGCGCTCATCGCCAGCTACGCAGCGTTGCCCACAGCCACTGGGATCTTGAACTGAAGACGCCAGCTGCTTTGCTCCAACCGCCCTGTTCCTCCTTTTCAGTAAATGTTTATTTCTTCCTTCCTTCAGGAGACTTCATCCTTCGCCTCATCCTTCTGCCATCTGTATGTGCACGCCACCACGTTTCTCACTATTCATCTTCACCCCCTCTCTATACACTCGGCTGCCGCTGGCGCGATGCCCCCTCCCTTTGCCTGAAGGTGGCGCGACGCTCCTCCGAACTTTGCTTCCTCCCATTGGCTGCCACTGCCACAACACTACTCCGAGCTCACCCGAATTACTCCCAGGCTTCATCCGTAGACATGACGGCTTTTTGGCTAGTAGTAGTAGTAGTAGAAGAGTTTGTTTAGGACAGAAAAATATACATAATTTGAATATACAGGCATATAGTGTTAGCGCACTAGTTAAAAGTGTGGAACGTCATTTTGAAACTGATATCGCTATAAAACACCATTATAAATATATTGCATGATGACGGACATATCGCAAAATTGTCGAGCTGCTCAACTAACTGCGTGTTTCTACCAGTCCGACGAGCTTATCATGCATTCCTGTATGCAGCCGCGTGCCCACTATTTTCTCACCAATACATCGTCGCGCTTTTTAACCGTGTATTCACTGGCCTATATTTCCCGTATGAGTTGTCTGAAATGTCGACGATAATATTGTTGCACCTAGAAATAGAAAAAAGCCTGGTGCACAGATGCTAGTAGTACAGTACTAAAAGTGAGGAAAGCCTCATGAGGTATAATTTAAGCCACTCCAAGTTCGTTAAAACAAGCGCTGCTCATGCTTGCCCGTCACAAATCATTTTAAAGTCCTACGGATATAAAATAATCGTTAGTATCAATGCACAAATAAGGCGATTACTTTATAGTAGCTTTCGTAATAATGTGATAGCCTCAGTGGCCACAAAAGCAGATTAAATCTTTGACAAAGACAAGAAAAAGATTTGCAAGTACCAATGAAGAAAGAATGGCCTGCCGTCTTGCGCATATATTGGGCAGTCAGGCAGGTGTGTTGACACGCAGCTATAAAATCAGATTGACTGCGGTAACTTTACCCATCCTGCAGTTGAACGTGGCATTGTAGCCAGTGCAAAGGAAAATGCCAGCCACTATGGGATAAAGAAGAAGCAGTAAGACATGAAAGAGAGCGAGTAGAACCTGTGCAAACGTTTTTGATTTCAACTTCATAGGAACGAGTGTAAGCGATCAATCAATGACACTTGTGAATAGCAAGATTGAAATGATCGCACTAGGGCGGCGAGGAAATGGGCAAGATGAAACTGCTCGCTTGCACGCATGACATTTCACGTGATCGAGATATCCTGCATGCAAAAAATATGTCATCAAAGACTAATAAGCAAGTTTTAAGTTCGCGCTTGGGGTGTAAGTGCTTGCGTGGCCGGTAGGTCACAGAATTTGAAGCTGAACGATCCCACACTCAGGCACGTACTCAATGAACGAAATGCATGAACGAGAGTCCTCTGTAGAGATGTCGCATTCGCGACGCTTTTCACTGCGACTCTCGCTCAGCAACACTTATATAGCAACACTCAGCCCTCAAAGCAACACTCACTCAAATCGGGGGCAATGTAATGAGCAAGTGTCGGAGAAGACGTTTCGGGAGCATGCTGTTTGCGCTATGCATTTGTTTTACATGCTTGGGCTTAAAAGTGCAGCCTGACCAATGCAGTTTCTCATCGAAAACGTCTCGCTTTGGGGGGACGGCTTCCTCCCACCTCCATTATGCCACCCACACGCTAGTTGTAACACCTGGTTCCTGGTTGCTGTCGTGCGTTTTTAATAGTTTTCTGATGGACCTTAGCTGGGAGAGCAGCAGTGGCCTGTGTTGAAACGACAGTCAGCAATATGTCGACAGGTATTTGCGGGTTGCATGTTCTCTCTTTTTTTCTCATGAACAGGTAATGGCTGGCCTCGTAGAGTGCCATCAGCGCGCTTCTTTTTTCTCATCAGTATCCGCCTTTTAGCGATATCAGGCTAGCCGGAGTTTTCAAGAAAATCGTGTCGTTGGGGGCCGACAAGTAATATAAGAACCATAGTGGATCGATCAAAGGAACTCTTCCGGCGGCCAACCGAAGCTTCCGCGATATCTGCGTCGCTCTGTCATCGTTACTGCCAAGTTTTTCTTTATAGCCCATATTTATCATAATTACGCCAATATATATAAGATGTGTAGTAGAGCTCCATCAGGCTCAAGTTTTGACTTTCACAGGTCCTCAGGGCGAGTTATTTACTTATTCTGCAGTCTGCATAATCAACATCGTGTTACATGGCTGCTTTGAGATTACTTACCGTTTATGGGCGTTGCTCTGCCGGATTAATAAGCTATGCTGCCATCCTGAATGTTCGGACAAGGAATATTATAGTGCCGAAGAATGAGCGAACGAAAGCTGGAATAAACAAATAAATAAATAAATAAGAAAAGACAAGCCAGCCAGACAGCCAGACATCCAGCCGGCCAGTCAGTCAGTCAGTCAGTCAGTCAGTCAGTCAGTCAGTCAGTCAGTCAGTCAGTCAGTCAGTCAGTCAGTCAGTCAGTCAGTCAGTCAGTCAGTCAGTCAGTCAGTCAGTCAGTCAGTCAGTCAGTCAGTCAGTCAGTCAGTCAGTCAGTCAGTCAGTCAGTCAGTCAGTCAGTCAGTCAATATGATTTTACAGAACTCCATTGCTTTTGTAAAATTAAAACTTTTATGTTAGTGTTCTCATTTCTTGAAACGATACGTACACAAGTAATTATTACAACGTCACTCACAGAAACTTTTCTGCAGTTTAGATTTTTTCCTCGCGCTGGACTTAATGAATTAACTCGTTTCTGTTTATTACCTAGCTTCCTGAGAAAAAAAATGAAAGAAAAGAAAACGTTATCAAGTAAAATCTAAGCCATACACATTGCTTTCAGTCATTCCTTGGCCATTATGCTTATTTTCGATTCACGTGAGGCTGTTTCCCTGAATATCCAGTCCTATTTTCTGAGCCATGCAATACAGGTCGTACAAGCGGCTTCGCTGCTTCTCTAGCTTCCAACAACATTCCATGTGAGTGCTTATTTATAAGTCCGAAGTTCAGAAGGCTCGCGCTGTCAAGCTGTTTGTTACTCTCGTTCATTCACTAATCTTGAAATGATGTTATTAAAGCACTACATGCGCCTGCATATGACGCTTTACTTTTTTGTTGTGCTACACGAAGCGCCGAAAGTCACTCTAATGATAGTTCCTGCTATTCTTCCTTTGTGGCAGAAACAGTTTCGAAGAGAGTGCTATGAAACAGAAATGAGCACCGGAGAATGAAAGATGTGACGTGCATAGAAAAAAAATACTGTAAAAAGTACGTAATGTACAGAAGCGCATTAAGATGTTCACAGCTTTCCAGCGTTTGATGTAGAACGCGACTTTATACCTTCGAGAGGCACTTCTTGAAAGGCAAGAGTAAGAATATGATTGGTTGGTCTTGAGGAGAGAGGAAAAGGTCTCACAATTAAATTTTAATGGAATAGCGGGCACCCCCTCTAGCGTATCGTGTGAATCTATGAAGCTATTCCCACCCTCTTCTGTCAGCGCTATCCTTCAGCTTAAAAGTTGAAAGGAAAATGAATTACGCCAATTCATTATCGCTCTCCTATACACAACACATTCTGAAACAAGGTATGACGTTTAACACCAGTTGATGTACGGTTCTTTTTAAACTTGCCAGGACACCGGATTCCCTTTTAGGCTCCGTCTTACGGCTACTGCATCGCCTCGTGCGTTCCATGTCTGCATGCAGTACTATACAGCATTTTCGACCTCATCCCATTAAAGTTTGAAGTCGCAGTAGGGCTTCTACATCTCTGCCGCACCACTCAGCACCGAAAGCAACAGACCGGAAACTTTCGAAAAAGATGGTATGAGGTTATGACGTCAAATGTAGCGCACGTAACACATGGACGGAACAAAAAAAGACACCGCATGTGCTCCGTCGTTCCGCCCTGTCCTTGTGTTACGAGGGCTACATTGGTCGCCATTAGCAACCAACCGGCCCAAACAGCTGCCCTGATCGACTTGAGGTTAGTTTTGGCGATTTGCAAAAAACGTACACTCGCCAACACTTGAAGAAGGAAAAATCATTGATGCTTCGCCGACCATACAGGAGCCTTGATCCCAATTACACAAACATGCGTATGCTAATACCAATGCACTATTAGGGACAAAAGTCTCCAGGACACGCGAGGGGCAACCAAAGCGCATATCTTTATTTTCCGCCAGTGTTTCTAAG
Source organism: Amblyomma americanum (assembly GCF_052857255.1). NCBI lineage: Eukaryota > Metazoa > Arthropoda > Arachnida > Ixodida > Ixodidae > Amblyomma > Amblyomma americanum. Next base: position 218,297,420 of record NC_135497.1, read on the forward strand.
CCACACTTGTGGATGTAAAAGTTTGATTCGGTTGGTCCAATATGCTGTAAAGAAATTAGATGATGTTTGGGAAGCATCGCAGCATTAATTCCGCTTATATCACCATTCACGCGTCCTGGCTACATTTGCCCCGATATTGCATGACTTGGTCATTGCAATATGGGGAGAGTTTTCTTTAGCCGTTTTCATAACGTGCAATGCTTAGCAATGATCGCAACTGGGCTTGCATGGTATTTTAATGCATTTAGAATAAAGTTTTTGTAAAGTGTCACTATGTCCTTTACAGGATGTTGCGTTAGAAATCCAGCAAGTTGGCGTCACTGGATCAACATTTTGGCCCCTTCTATCTATTTACACCCCCCCAATGCTGTCTGGGGAGAGGCTTTCTAAACGTTGCCTGTCAACTTTTTTTTTCTGAGAAGCAATGATGACACTCTCGTCATAATGAAAAGACGGGGGGTGCACCCGCAAAGTTCAGTCGAAACATTTTTTTTTCTGGCGCTCATGAAGGACAACGGACAAGAAACAGACGTAACGTATACGCTAGATACCAGCCGCCATCTTCAACACCAGTCACGAACTAGACCGGCTGCATGCGTTCACGGCCGAAAAAATGGTTGAAGCTGTATGGTATATTATAATGCGGTAATGTGAACACTTATTGCTTAATGCTGCATGCATGCATGCAGATGCTCGTTTCTCTTGTTATTTTCTCGTTTGAAGCCTGTCTCACCTAACAGGAACCCTCAAAACGCGTTGGCGGAACGATTCTTACCGCTTCAGGTCGTAGAATAATGCGGCCTGACGTCGCCATCTCGCTATCAACTGTGCCAGCAAAGCAGCTGGCCTTAGTGTGAGCGTGACGTACTGGCTTCAAACTGACCGGATTGGATCAGCGACTGTAGCGTTGCATTCCTGATCACGACTTCGCCCCCCTATACAGGGTTTTGTTGTTTACATACAAACATGGGTGCTTATGGTGATACTAGATCCCAAAGCGCTTCCGGTATCAATAGCACGCCGTTTGAAAGGGTTTACTCCGGTGCAGACCACTCGCGTCGCGATGGTTTTGATAAGGCTTTCGAAGCTTCTCTTTTTTCGCTGGGGTAATTGCTCGCTCGAAAGACGCGCCCTCTTCAAACAGGAAGTGTTCGGGGGCTAAATCGCAGTCGTGGCCTAGTGGTCTGGGCGTCCGCCTCGGCTGCGGGAGGTGGTTGGTTCGAAACCCACCGCCGGACACCCACCGGTAAAAATGGGTACAAGCCACCCCCGGCCCGGCGCCCGGCTTCTACAGGGGTGTGTGCTTGGAGGAGGCTCCGCAAACCCCGCTGCGCCCCTTCGGGGGCAAACCCAGTTTCGAGCAACTCAGCCTGCAAAGGTGGTTCGTGTTTCACTCACCAGTGAAGAGTTCGAAAAAGTTCGGTGGCCCTGAAATTGTTCCAGGGTGGAAAACTGTGCCGTCAGCTGCTTGGGCCGCTTCAAACGCGGGACCTCACTCTGAATGAATAGTGGCTCGCGTTTTGATGATAACATTCCTTGCTTCTCTCGATGCATCGCAGTTAGCTACGCGTGCCACACGTGGTTTCCAAAAAGCGCGGATCCTCATGTCGACAAGCGTAGGCATGTAGGTGGCGTCGAAAACCACTACGGGCGCTCCAAACACAGCTTGTCCCTACGGCTAGGGTGTGTGTTACGATGCTGCAATCGACACGGAAACTTCAACGCATGGTTATAAACAGAGAGCTTGGCCGGAAGAGCAAGCAGTTTTTGGCGCCTCAGTAGCGCCCGTCGTGCTTTTCCACGCCACTTGCGGGCGCTTATTGTTATGAACATCCTCACTCTGTCGAAACCACACGTGACGCGCGTCAGCTAACTGCGCTACACCGAGAGAAACTTGCAAATAATGTGATCAACAAAACGTGCGCCTCTAATCATTCAGTGTGGCCTCGCATTTGTAGCGGCCGAGTGGTTAACAGCGCATTTTTTAGGCGCGCAGTGGAACCGGCTCAGTACTGCAGGTTGCTAAAGCCTGGTTCGCTTCGGGAGTTTTTCGCACGCGAAAACGGGCCACATGTGAAACCGATGCGGCCTTGCCGCAGAATTTGCACTATCATGGCGGCGCGGCCTCGTGCGTTGCACACGCGGCGGGTGTTTGCGTGCGAAAAGCGCTCCATGCAAGCCAGGGTTAAGAGTCAAAACCGCGTGTTCATTTCAGTTTCGGAACTTGCTTAAAATTAATTCACAATCTGTCCCGACGGCATGCATCAGAGCCGTGGTGTCGCTTAAGCGTGTATTAATACAAATTCAAAATTCTGTTGCCGAGCGCTCGTCCGTCACATGTTCCTATCCACAGAACATCAGAAAATTTTTTTGTTTCGAGTGCAGTGAAATGGCTGCACTGAAGTGAATTTTAATTAGTTTATACAATAAACACTTCTCACCTCAGGACTAGTAAGAGAAATGGCGGCGTCTGTTTTGCTTCATTTGTGAACGAGGCCAGGCTTAGAGGGGGAGAGAGAAAACTTTATTCCGCCAACATAGATCTAGTTCTAGATGTTAAACTTCGGCTTCGGAAGACAATGTGGCGTCCACTCTACTAAATATGGAGCCGGTGGTGAGTGCACAGCAATAATTGGTGTAATTTTCAGGAGCCTACGCTGTGTTACAGATTGTAATTTTTTGGTAGGGAAGCCCAAATCGCAAATGAAAAGTAGCATGGGGTGGGAAGTTCCAATAGTGGATAAATGTAGGAGCTGCATTTGCTCGTGAACACTTCCAAAATATGTGTCGATTGCTTGAGTGCCCTTAGCATATCTCATAGCACGAATGACCTGAACATTTGGGGGATTCAGTGCACGTGTGGATCATATGGTATGCATTTTGAGCTTATCTTATGAACTGGTTGTTCCATTTTATTCAATGGAGATTTTTGTAATGTGCTATAAAAGTTACAGAACACCCATTTGAATTTACCTAGCCAGAATAATGTCTCGTTCAAACATTTTAAAATATCTTTAGGCCTAACATGTTCTAAATAACCTGCAATATTGCTATTAGGCCCAGTCTCTATTGCATCAAAGGAAACGCTTTATATGTGACGCCTGCGTAAACGGAGAATAAACGGGAATGGTAGCCAAATTTTGGCCCTAAGGAGCACATTGAAGCTTTGACGACGCTGTGTCAGGTACTGAGTAATGCCCACTTTTCTCTTTTTGGACGTGATTTAAGGGTGTGCAAGAGGAGAGTAAAGCGGGACAGAACGTGTGCTGTCTCATTTCCTTGAGTATCCGACGCAAAAGAACAAGGGCGAAACAGAATTGCTGTCGGGGTGCACCTCCACATTATCTGAGGGCCTCGTCTTTACGTGCTC
>NC_135497.1:218305789-218405789 GCF_052857255.1 Amblyomma americanum
GAGGTTTGGCCACAGCGCGAACGCCTGCAAGTCGAGCTCAAGGTGCAGTGTGTGTGGTGGTAATCATGACCGTGAAGGACGGTGTTCAAAAGATGAGATGTGTTGCTTGTGCAGCGGTAGTCACTCCGCCACATATTCTAATTGTCCTGCAAGGGCTGAGGAGGTTAAGGTGCTGGAAGTGTTAGAAAAGCGCCGGTGCTCAAGGCGCGAGGCTATGGCTATTGATAAGGAAAGGACGTACGGGTACTCAAGTGTGGCAGCACGGCAGACGACTGCGGTCGTGGATTCAAGCCTGTCAGATGCGATTGCTACAGCGGTTGAAAAGGCAATGGCCAAGGTCATGGATCGGCTAGTGAATTCAGTAACAGAGTGCATATCGCAAGTCATGGTGGCGCAAATGACCTCTTCAATAATGACCTCCAATGCTGCGTTGAAGTCACCCGTGGATCCTGCAGTACCTACTGAACTCAGTGCGGAGACGCCTTCCCTTGTTTCAATGCAGCCGCAAAAAGAGCGCACGCCTCCAACTCTTGTACCTGAAGTCACGACCGCAGCAATTGATGGGTGTGTTGAGCTGATGGAGCTCGATGCTCGAGCTCAGAAACGTAGCCGGTCTCCTTTGGCCGTTGCTGGTCCGTCTAGCTCCCCTCAATCCAAAACAAAAAAGAGTAATTCAGGAAAAACTGGTCACCACAGCATTTTGGAAAAGGCAGTTGCTGCTGCAGATCTCTCGGCACAATAGGGTCTCTAACTGCCGTTCCATTCAATCAGCCTTCACTGATTTAGTAACTCTTTCAAATCGATTTTCTCCTCATGTCATTGCGCTTCAAGAAACCTGGTTGTCGAATGAGTTTTCATTTCAAATGGAACATTATCGAATTTTTAGAATGGACCGCCCATCAAGGGGGGGGGGGCGGTTTGCTTCTGCTGGTTTCATCCAGATTCTGTCACAAGGCACGATTGGTGTTTCAGCGTGTGGACGCTCATTGCGAAATTCAGGCAGTGGATCTTTCAGTTCCTGGTTTCCATCCCATTACTGTCGCAAATGTATATTTTCCATCTGGGGTTCATGACACACGGCCATTAGATTCCTTACTCTCTGTCAGCAGATCACATGTGTTGCTTGTTGGGGATTTCAATTCGCATCACTTGACTTGGGGTTATCGAACAGACCAGTGCGGTTTGCGTTTATGGGATTGGGCTTGTGTGAATAACCTAAACTGTCATAACTCGGGTTTTCCGACCTTTCTCCGTGGGCACTCCCGATCAGCATTGGATTTAACGTTTTCAACCCCAGGGGTAGCAGTTTCCTCCTGGACTCCGGTTGAATCTGCAACAAACAATGACCATTTCCCACTCACTTTTGACATTGTGTGTCCGATGACTTCTATCGGCGGATTCAGTTGCACCCTAGTCGATTACAACAAGTTCAAAAGTTCACTCAGTTCAGAACTACACTCTGCCGAATTTGTCTCAGGAGAGCAGGGTGTTAGGCTTATGCTCTATTTTAGATCGGGTACGGAGGCAATCAGAGTTTACAGTGTGCGATAGCATAGGCACTTCTCTGAGCCCTTGGTGGAATGCAGAATGTTCAAAGGATTATAGGCGGCGCAAGGCAGCCTGGAAGAAACTTATCCATAATCAATGTCCCCGGAATTGGATCGATTATAAGTTTCTTGCAGCTAGCTTCAAGCGCACAGTAGCTAGGGCAAAAGAAAAATACGATGAAGAGAATTATGACCATCCATCAAAATCTAATAACAGACAAGCCTTGTTTCGCTTTCTGAGGTCAAGGAACAGGCTGCCACCGCCTCACAACATTCCCTCTAATGTGCTGACTCCAGTAGAGCTTGCCAGGTCATTAGAAGAAATTGGCAAAGGCTTGGAACACCGTTTTTCGGCTGCGCTCTCTCGCCCACAACTGCTTGGGAATCACTATGATGATTTCCTTAATGTCTCGGTTTCTGAGCTCTCCCAGGTGATAAATCGGTTACCTTCTGCAGCTCCTGGTCCTGACCGTGTCACCTCTGCGATGATTAAAATACTGTTCTTCGAATCCCCCAATGCTATATTGGAGCTGGTAAATTACTCTATTAGAACCCCATGGATCCCGGATGTATGGCGTGTTTCCAAAATTATCCCGGTGCTTAAAAAGCCAGGCGAAGGGTTGGTCTTAGACAACATTCGACCAATTTCATTGGCATCGAATCTGAAAGCATATGACAGTGTCGAACATGGGCCTCTGATGTACAGACTACGGGCTCTGGGCTTGCCAAGTTATTTTGTGGAATGGGTGTCAGCTTTCCTGGCTGACAGAGAATTTTATTGTTGTCAACGCGGAGTTTCTACAAGGAAATTTCATCAATCTAGAGGTGTGCCTCAAGGTGCAGTTCTCTCGCCTGTTCTATTCAACCTCTTACTCAGTTCGATTCCGACTTCCCCTGACGTGACTACGTACGTGTATGCAGACGATATAGCTTTCTTTGCTGCTGCGAGTGATTTACATTCTGTGTATATGGTTTTACAGTCATATTTAAATTCCCTTGACCGATGGTTATCTGAATTACACTTAAGTCTTAATGTAAACAAGTGCGCTTTGTTACCTTTTCCGGTTACTCAACAGGTACACATTTCATTGTCTTATCGTCATCATGTCATTCCTCAGGTATGTTCCCTAAAGTATCTCGGGGTAACTTATGACTCCTCTCTCTCTTGGCGGTCACATATAGATCAGGTTGCTGCGAAAGGGATTCGGGCGGTAGGCCTCCTGCGAAGGATGAGTAGCCCTCGCTGCGGTATGCGCAGACATGCTCTTCTGCTGATTTACAAAATGTATATCCGGCCAATCTTGGAATTCGGTTGCGTTTTGTTTTCTGGAGCAGCTGCATACAAACTGCGCCCACTTCTGCTCTTAGAACGAGAAGCTCTGCGCCTGTGTTTGGGTCTCCCTAAATACGTGGCAAACAATGTTTTGTATCTGGAAGCGCGGGTGCCGTCTCTTACTGCAAGGTTTCGCCTTTTGACAGTACAAACGTTTTTAAAGTTTTGCGACTCGGAGCAGCATGCATCCAAGTTGATCTTCATAGGGCAGCGAGCGGAGTTCTTGGGTGTCGGATGGTCTCGCCTTCAAACTCCCCAAATCTGTTTCGTTGAATCTTTGCTGGGCCCACTCAACGTGCGAATACCTGAAATTGTTCCGGTGCGGTCCATCCCCGCAACTGTGTCTATCATCTACGAAGACATTTATCCATGTAATGCAAAATTACTGCCTTTCTCATGGTTAAATGGTATGTTGCAGGGTTATTTGTCGACCTTCAGCTCACAAGTTGCAATTGCGACTGATGGCTCGGTGTGTGCAGAAAAGGCAGGTGTAGGTATTTACTCCCAGTCCCTTGACTGGTCTTTTTCTCTCCGTCTCCAAGATTTCACTCCTATCTATCTGGCCGAGTTTCTAGCAGTGGTTCTCGCTCTGCGCAAGGTACCGATTTCTTTATCAGCAGTAATAATGATTACGGACTCGTTATCTTTATGCACTTCCCTCTCGACGTCCAATGAATCGCAGCTCTTTCGGATACTAAAATTCCTGATCCCTCCACACATCACATAAATTCGATTTCCTTGGGTTCCTGCGCACAGGGGTCTTCTATTAAATGAATCAGCTGATGCTTTAGCGAAGGCAGCCCTGAGTGGACCGATTGTTGACCCGCTTCCAACAACTGCTTACATCACGGCGGCACGCTTTCGACGGTACACTGTAATGAACGAATTGGGCGCATCAGCGCTTACTTCCTTGGACGACTTCCAGCACCTACTGTTCCCTTGGAGAAGCTCAGTCTGGCGATCGCGCAATCTTGAAGTTTCCTTCACGAGGCTTCGTTGCCGGGTGCCGCAACTAAATTTTTACCTCTACAGGCCTGGCCTGGCGATCTCCCCATTGTGTCCGTATTGTGCGGAGCCGGAAACAATAGAGCACTTTCTTCTTTTTTGCCGTCGCTACTCATCGATTAGGAGGCGACTATTAGAAGTTCCAATACAGAATCTCAGTTTGCGCCTGACTTCTGCGGTTGTTCTGTCTCTTGGCGCTTCTATGCCTGGCCATACCAATGGGAATGTTTGCTCTGCCGTTCAAAATTATCTCCTAGAATCAAAACGTCTACCATCATGAGCTTTCGTTCTGCCCATCTCATTATCAGCTTCTGTATTTCGGTTTTTACAACCACTTATAGTAATCCCTACCCCTTCTTTGCCTAAATTTTAGTTTGTATGCCCCCCTAACCTCCTGCAACCACCTCGGCTACGGAAACTGTGCGATCCCAATTTTGGTAGGTCATCCCATGCTTGCCACATGCAACTGGTCATTTAAATAGTCACCGCCTGGTTATGGCCAATCCCCCTTGTGGGTATGGGCCATTGTGTGAGGACAACAACAACAACAACAACAACAACAACAACAACAACAACAACAACAACAACAACAACAACAACAACAACAACAACAACAACAACAACAACAACAACAACAACAACAACAACAACAACAACAACAACAACAACAACAACAACAACAACAACAACAGCAGCAGCAGCAGCAGCAGCAGCAGCAGCAGCAGCAGCAGCAACAACAACAACAACAACAACAACAACAACAACAACAACAACAACAACAACAACAACAACAACAACAACAACAACAACAACAACAACAAGTTCTGCAAGCTGTAGACGTGGCGGAACGCTTCTTCCGCGTCGCCTTCAGCGGCAAAGAAGCGCTCCACGAGAGCAAGGCCCGCAGCTGCATCGGCAGCCTTAGGTTGCGGCTCGTCTTCAACGTCATCGTTGCTTTCCTGGGTCGCTTCCTGGGGCCGAATAATCTCCACAATCTCGTTATCTGTCAGTGCACCGCACGTTTCGACCGCCTTGTCTACGGCGACGTAATCTTCAAAATTGACGTTCCCGAGAGCATCACCAAAATCAATGCCATCAAGTTCGCTTGTTGACGTTTCCTCCGATGAAATTGCAGAGGCATCCTCCGCAAAAGCTGCCAGAAAACCGCAAGCCCTGAAGCAGTTTGAGATCGTTTCTTGCTTCACATGATCCCATGCTCGCGCTAACATGTGGATGGCACTGAGCAGGCTCACCTCGTATTTTGTGGAGTCGTCCATACAAAAAATCATGGGCTCGAGGAGATGCCGCCTGTACAGGACCTTAACATTTTGATAATGCCTTGGTTCATTGGCTGCAAAACAGATGTTGTGTTTGCAGGCAAAAATGCGAAGCGTATTGCACTCAAGGCTGGCCTATCCACGTGAGCACTGCAGTGATCCACAAGGAACGACACCTTGCGGTTCGAGGAAGCAAACTTGCGGTCCAATTTGGTTATCCAGCTCTTGAAGATTTCGGTCATCATCCACGCTTTCTTGTTCGACTCATAGTCCACAGGCAGCGTCTTTACACCTTTAAAGCATCTCGGCTTGGCGGCTTTCCCGATGACAAGTAAGCGACATCGTTCCGTGCCAGTCATGTTAGCCGCGATCAGCACCGACACCCTCTCCTTGCTGCGTTTGCCCCCAGCACAGTCGTCATCCTTGAATGTCAGGGTCTTCTCTGGTAGAAGCCGATAGAAGATTGCAGTCTCATCTGCATTGAAGATGTTTTCTGGCTTGTATTCACTGAGATATTCACGCAGCTTTTCGTCCTTCCACGTGGCGCATGTTTCTTGGTTAACGGACGCTTTTTCACCACACACGCTCTTAAAAACGAGGTCATGGCGATGTTTGAAGCGCGTCAGCCATCCATCTGACGAAACGGGGTCATCGATCCCCAAGATTGCTGCAAGCGTTCGGGCTTTCATCGCAACGATGTCTCCACTGAGAGGAAGTTTGTTGCTCCGGGCCTCCCTAATCCAAACCAGCAGAGCCTTCTCCAACTTTGGGTAAGCGCCGGTGCGCATTCGCTTCCGCGACGTCTTGAGCTTGTCGTTCTCAAATGCATCCATTACTGGGCGCTTGTTCTTGATCAAGTTTGAGAGCGTGTTTGGCTTGATTCCGTACTTCCGCGCAATGTCATGTTTGGCGGCACCTCCCTTCTCAACTTCCTTCAAAACCTCGACTTTTGTTGCCAGGTTGAGCGTGCGATAAGAGCCGCGGTTTGCCATGGCTATCAACGGTGTGACTACGTACAATCAATTCGGAAACGTAGGATCACCCGCGGAACAACCTAGCCAACAAGCTGCCCGCACAATGCAACAAAGGTGCTCGAACAACACACGTCTAGACATACGCTGCGCACGCTGCAAGCCTAATCTCGCACAATCTCGCCACTGCCAGTATTGAGCGCTGCGTGCACCTATGACATTCGCGCGCCCTCCACGATCAGCTCCGGCCACGCGCGGCAGCCGCTTCGCCTCCTGCCAGAGCTAATCACGGAGACCACGGCAGCCGTAGCATGAATAATTGCGCCGCTCCGAGAATGGCGGCGCTGCGGACGGCTGCGATGCCGATGACACCAACGCGGAGCACGATGCTATTGTAGCACTTGAAGAATTGCACATTCTACCAAAGAATGACGGTCATCTCGAGGATCCCGGCTGAAAATTAACTTCCAATTAAACAATATAACTGGATGAGGACTTCGAATTATCGAGCGATTTCTTCCATAGGATTACATGCAAAACTGACGGGACCAGCTATTAACTTCTAATTAACCGAAAATTCCAATTAAGCGGCTTCGAATTATCGGGAGGCGGCTGTATTATCTCAATGCTGATACAAAGTTTTTCCACCAAGACAGGCTCATAGCGCACTTTCTAACCTCAGCTGGCACGTAAAAATCTTTACACACAAACAAGTTACGTATTGGCAACGGAATAAGGCTCTCCGCCCGTTTCTGGAAGCACAATTAGCTTTAAGAAGGGAACTTCAACAGTAAACTGGCCATATATTTCTCTTTGTTAAAGTTCCGTTATTTAGCTGATAAGTAAGCCACTCGGCCCGTCTGTTTTGCCTCACCCAAGTTCCATCGTATCATGCGACATTTTTTAGTGTATGATGTGCTTTATGTGAATAAAGTTTAGTATCGAGTCAACGCTTGTGCTGTGTTCTAGAGTGTGTTCTGCGCTTGTTGTGTTGTTTTGTTAACCGTGTGCAAAGATGTACTCAGCTGGAAAAGCACAAAGGTCAGCACCATGAAAGCAAACACATCTGAACTCTTAGTTCATGCTGACATAAATATAATACTTATGTTGCTAATATAAGTACTATACCCCGCCGCGGTGGCTCAGTGGTTAGGGCGCTGGACTGCTGAGCGCGAGGAACGCGGGTACGATTCCGACCGCGGCAGCCGCGTTTCGATGGAGGCGAAACGCAAGGCGTCCGTCGTGTACTTTGCGACGTTATTGCGCGTTGATGTACCCTAGGTGGTCGAAATTAATCCAGTGCCCTCCAGTACGGCGTTTCCCATAGCCCATGTCGCTTTGGAACGTTAAAATCCTTATGCCATACCATATCATATTATAATATGACTTATATTATTAATTTGTTTATATAACTAAGACAACATGTATTACTAACATAGATATGTTAGCATGAATCTTTTTGGCGTGCCATTCATAAGACGAACAAATTTTTTCGGGATTTTTGTAAACACAGTTTCCTCTGTACCTCCGAATTTAATAAGGTTAAAATTTCATCTTTACGTTATACTAAAATTGATTATTCCTTGTTCATACACTCATCACGGGAGAAAAAGGAGTTGTTACTTCCTTTCCTCGTTAACAAGTTTGAACGACCGAAACACTTACCTCTGTCGAACGAATTCAAGGGTTCATATTGCCGTTTTTACAGACGATTCACTGGAACAATATACTGCATCGGCGCTGTAGAGCTGACGTGAAATGCTTGTCCATATGTGCGCAGTATATAGCGTGTAACGGGTATTAGACGTTTATATGCGTGTTATTACAGCCACCGATGTTTTCAACGATAACATTTTTGCTAGCGTTTTATCCTACGTGGGCACCGTATTTTCTGCCTTTTGCTATTTCACTTCATGCAAATTAGTTGTCTTACGGTTAATCCTGGTGTTTTTTTTTCTTTTCTTTCAGTCATGTTTATTTTAAGCACGGTGTTCCACTAGTGAAGGAAAACTTTCCTGCTCAGGCATGCTCACAAGCATTAATGCTCAGGCGGGCCGCATGTTATCATATAGATTTATCTGCAATAAAACATTATTATAATTTACAAGAAACAATATTTGCATTAAGGTTTGGCATTTCTTTTAGAGAGTCATATTTCTTTATTACTAGTTGTCCTTTCGTGATATTTGCAATCCCGGCCTAAGGCTAGGGCAGCCAGCTCAGCATGACAGTCGTCAACCGGCCAACGCCGCTGAAACCACGCGGTAATCGAGGCGGCGAACGAGGAGACAGGAATAGCGCAGGAGACTGATAGCGGACGCAGCAGCGAGAACCGCAACAACGTAAAAGAAATGGAGCAGAGAAAGCAAGCCGGAGCTCCGGCGGGCAGCGAAGCAAGGCGGCCCCCCCGAAACGTCTTTGCGGGACGGAGAATCAGCAATGATAATGGGGAACCGAACGGGCCCGAAAGACGGCCGTCTTTCACTGTGGCTGCTTCCTTCATTTCGGCGCGAATCTCTCGGGCTTGGCGGCATGTCTCGTACACTCGTTGGCAGGCGTGGCCCGACGCACCGACACCGAGGCGGGTGCCGCGGGGGCTCGTGGAAATGTGACGGACGCGTCAGCGCCGTTGTCCTCGCGGCGCTGACAGCCGCGCCACTCAGCGGGATAACCGGGGCTCTCTGCCGGCGCCCGCCGCCTCCTCTTCGCTACGCTCTCTCACCGGCTATTATTTTCTGCCACATCTTTCTGCTTGCATCGTAGCTTGTTTTGCCCCTCGCGAAGGAGCATCTGGGCTGAGGAGATGGGACAAGGGGACCATAGGCGGATGTATGGTTGTGCACGTGGGGGGGGGGGGGGGGGGGGGCTTGTACATCGCCAGTGTTGCGCACTAATGACGGTGACGGGATCAGGTCAGGACGACGTGGCGGCGAATAGCGTGCCGGTCCCGCCGTGACCTTTTCTGTGCGTCAAGCCATCGCCGCGTACGACCAATATTCATGCGGTATCTGGCCAGGCACTGGTGGTGTTTATTGCTGGCAGGTTCAAAAAATCCACCTAAATATGAATGGAAACACCGGGGGAAAAAATGGATTGGTAAAATTTTTCCTCTCGCGGCTTTTGTTCTAGCTGGGATGTTTGCAAGAGTTACTTAACTGGATCTTGGAACGTCTGCTTTCTTTGGTGAGAATAATTTATACCATTCTGAATCGCTTATTAATCAGAGTGTATTTCTTAAGGAGGCAGTTATTGAATCCGTGACGTCTGCGCGTTAAGTGAAGCCACATCATGTTGTTAGTAAACCATTCAGCATATCGAGGCTGAATAAGGGCACTGTTTCGATTTTTCTCTCAATTTCACGAAGTACGCGATCGCCGCCGTAGAGGCCGATCACAATCCAAAGTAAAATATTGAGTTGCAGTGCGCGTAGCAAACACCCACCCCGCTTCTATGAATGAATAAACGCTCATATGTTGCTCAATCCATAACTGCAGTTCAAGGTGGGCAAGTGTAAATCTTGCTCGAGTAGATCAATTTGTTTTGCTAGACTCTTAGGGAGCAGAACACTGTTCCTGAAAACTTCTGTCATGCACTATTCTCTTGACAGAAATCACTGGAACAGATTTCCTGTATTAAGGCGATGTTGTTGCTGCATTAATCTTTGAAGTACTTTAGTAGCGCACATTGTACCTATAAGCTGTACGCGTATACCACCGTCAGCACGTACACTTAACACTAACGCTCGATTGCGCGTCCTGCCCTGATATAACAGCCCCTGAGCACTGGGCGCCAAGGCTATGCTGCACGATGTGTAAGAGGCGGCTGGAGACAGCTGATGTCCTGATTCCACCCTAATGTTGTCTCAGACCCAGCGGGCGATGCCCAGCTGCGCTAATGTCAGTGGAAGACACGCTGTCGAGCGTTCGTGTTAAGCGTGCTGACGGCGGTACACTATATACCTGCAGCCCCGGGGTGACCTCACCCCATTTCCATAACTCGTTTCGCCCAACCTGGAGTGCTGCCTAACCATGACTCGCTAACATATCAGCAGACCAAGCGGTCCTCTTAGAGAGATCTTAAATTCATCTTTTACAGTAAAGTTCCTCTCTTTCTAAGGTGGCAGTCTGGGCACGTTGATGATTCACGATGGAAATGTACAGCACAAAGAAATACGAAGACACATAGAACACACGAGCGCTGACTTGCAACAGTTTATTTCGAACCTCGGAACAAGTATATATAGCTGAAAAAAAAACAGGGCAAACATCATGCATCGCACAGTAGGCGAAACATTCATATGTTGACGTAAGTATAACTACTCGATCCTTACGAGTAAGAGCAATATATGGCTTGGGCCACGTAGAACCCACCAAACCGGTCCATGATTTCAGCCTCTATGATTTCTAGAATCAACTGACGCCGGTTTTCGGCGATAACAGAGCAATCTTGGTAAGCGGGCTGGCACACGAACACTTCATTCAGGAACCTCAGCGCGTTCTCTGTAGACGTTAATGATTTTTTCTATCCGTTGCCACAGTCAATCTTGCTCTCTTATGTCCGGGACTGTATTCATACATTTGGAAATGTAGCTTTTATGAATTAAACTGGGCTGTTAAGCAGTGGCTTCTTAGAACTCCTTCGGTTTTATCTTCGGTCAACATTTATCCAATGGGAAGGCCAGCCATATCTGCAGAAGGAGGGAATTGTATCGGCTCCTGTATTGCCACAGTCAATCTTGCTCTCTTATGTCCGGGACTGTATTCATATATTTGGAAATGTAGATTTATGAATGAAACTGGGATGTTAAGCAGTGGCTTCTTAGAACTTCTTAGGTTTTATCTTCAGTCAACATTTACCCAATGGAAAGGCCAGCCATATCGGCAAAAGGAGGGAATTTGTATCGGCTCCTGTATTGCCACAGTTCTTAGAGATCTATTTTTAGCTCATCTGGGCATAGCCGTTTGTAGCTACCTACCAAATTTTACAGTAACCAAACTTTTTAGGTATTTTTGAAGAACTACAAAAAAAGAGCGCTACTGAAGACGAGACAAGATAAGGACAAACGCCAGCGCTGACTAACAGCCAAATGATTTATTGCTACAGGGGAGGCAGCATATGAAAGAAATGGCATGAGTAAAACAAGAAAAAACACGAGAAAAAGATACCGCACAACCACACAACCCTGTTGAAAACACGACGTGTCACTGATTGAGATAGGTATGTTGATGATTTTCTAACATTCCTTTACCACAGTTCCGACTCATTTGAACTACTAGCTACTAACACACTGATCTTCTTACGCTCAGGCTTCTCGCCTCTAGAATTAACATACGAGATGCCTTCCGACGATAGTTTAGTTTATGGGGTTTAACGTCCCAAAGCGTCTAAGGCTATGAGAGACGCGCCTTCTGGCGATAGTATTCTATTCCTGGATATCAGGCTTTTATTTCGTATCGCACAGATCTACTGGAAGTACGGGCCACGCGCTAACAAGCCTCTGCTTTCATTCGGCTAAACGCATTACAAGATGGGCATTGTTGGATTATGCTTGAAAAATGCGCTTTGTAAATGTAGTTCTGAGCTTATGGCTGCTATAGCTTCAGTGAACAGAACCTTCGTCTCAGAGCCGCGGAGTATCCTACTCAAGTTTTTGATCAGTGTCGTGGAAACCCTCCTTAAGCGCCTGTGCTCAAACTAGACTCGTACGCTACTACCACCTTGAACAAAACGGATTGCTATGATCCCGCACAATCATGGTCTGTCTCATCGTCTAAAAAAGATCGGCGAACGGGGGGAACGTGAAAGTTGTTTTTTTCTGCCACCGATAACCCGCAAAAATTGTGCAGACTGTCCAGGCCCGGTGATTCGATGAATTTCAACTGCAAGAAGAAGCACCGAACAAAGTTCGTAGAATGTGCGCATTCTATTGTCTACATCATCCCTTTGAAATGTTGGAATAGCTATGTAGGACAAAGCAGTAGATGTTTGAACGACCGCCTCCGAGAACATTACGATAATGTGTCTGAACGGCGAGGAGGGTTTCTGGACGCACACTGTACGAAATGTAAGAAAAACGGTACAGATTGAAAATGATAGCGACACAGATGAAGTGTTAGTGTGCCAGCCCGATTACCAAAACTGCTCTGTTATCGCCAGAAACCTTTGTCAACTGACTCTACAAATCAATGAGGCTGAAATGGTAGACCGGTTGGGTGGGTCCTGCGTAGTGAAGCCACCTTTTGCTCTTACTTCGTAAGGAGTCGCTATACTTACGTCAATATATTAATGTGTCACTGCTGCGCATGTGTGATGTTTGCCCGGTTTTTTTTTTTCAGCTTATATACTGGTTCGAGGTTCAAAATAAACTGTTGCAAGTCAGTGCTCGTGAGTTCCATGTGCCTTCCTTGTGACATCGTCTTTCTTTGCGCTGTACATTTCCAGCTCTCTTTCTCTGTCTCCATGTGCGCAATCTTCAGAACACCGGTATCAGTTAAGCGTAGTTTTAATTGAGCTTTTTCATCCTGGACTTGTAAAAAAACTGGGCGCCATATATTAATAAGATCAGACACATCTAACCTACATTAAACCGGCGCCGGTAACTTTGCGCTTGTCGTGGAATAATAACTCGAAGGAAAAAACTTCGTGGCATACGCCTAGTGCCAGTATTGTCAGTTCGATCCACACGTGAATGTGCGCCGCTAGACGCGACAAAGAGCAGGAAAGTGCTGCATATGCAGAAACGGAAAGTAAGAAATGCGGAAAATGCACACATTTAGCTCGCGAACCGATACCACTGCACAGTTGTCTACACACTTGTCTAGAACGCTCGAACGGCCGGGCTCTATTGTGGCGTGTATGACAGAAGCTGCTGCCTAGTGGTGGGCCTGATAAAGCCTTTAAAGACTTGAGGACTTCAACACGACCACTGAGGATATGCACGCTGAATAAGGCCTTGTTTCGGGCCCTAGGCCACTCTTAAATGAAACGAGTGTATACTCCCCGGAGCACCATTTGAGCTCTCTGGACAGGTGTGAGTACGACTTCACAATAGCAAACATCTATGGGACGGAAGTAAGGACCGCCTGATTCACACCATGTAGAGCAAGTGCTTCCTTCCTCGCAGGTTTACCGAGGACGACTTCAAGCCAGGCCAGGATCATACAACAATTTTGGCCCAACTGTACTCCTTTCTTCGCCTTATCAAACCTCTATGGCGCCACCAGGGCACCGTTATCGGCATAGCAGCTAGTCAGCGAAGGGGAAAGCAAGTGTGAGATAATGGATTAAAAAGAAATGTTATATCAAACTGGCAGTCATAACAATATTTATTACGTTATAAATGCCATTAACCAGCATGCTTTCTAAAATACCCTAACTTGGTAAATCATCAGTAATAATAAAACAAATTCAACGCTTATTTTCTTGACGAACACCGAGTTCCCAGCGAGTTAAAATTGATTGAATTACAAGCTGTTTCTAACAAAAACTCGTTCCCTGTGATATCGATGTATATCTCTCTTCTCCTATCCTTCTCACTATCGCTCCTATGTGTATTTGGCCTTTCTATTTCCTTCCTGGCCCATTTCCCTTCCGGTCGCGTAGGTGACTCAGCGGTTATGGTGCTCTGTTGCGCGACGCGAAAAACGCGCGTGTGATCCCGGCCGCTGCGGTCCTGTTTCTATGGAGGCGTAATGCTAGAGCCCCATGTACTGTGCGACGTCAGTGCATGTTAAAGAATCTCAGCTGGTCAAAACTATCCGGAGTCCTCCACTACGGCGTCCCTCATAGCCTGAGTTGCTTTGAGACGTTGACCCCCCCCCCCCCCCCCCCCCCCCCCCCCAAAAAAAAAAAACCTTTTTCTTTTGCCAGCTGCAGCTCATGTAACTATGACAGCAGATAGCAAGCAGCTGCATCGTCCGGCACCTACCTTTTCGTTGAGGTTTTCTTTTTATTTCTATTTTTAATATTTAATTTAAATAAACCACTACCTTCACCACAATATCATCTACACCTCAGGAGGTATAGAGGTGAAAGACATTAATTTCGCAACAGCATTTCAATCCGCTTCTCATATCACTCAATAACAAAACTGACCGATCTTAACATAAATGAACCGTCATTGACAGGATTATCAACTTTCTGGCGAAGCGTTACTGAGTAGTCTCCCCATTCACACAGGTTAAGTCAACTTTGTTGCAAGGCTCAGTGATCTCCCTATCAGTACTTGACTGCTGACGATTCTGTTACTTTCACTACATCGCGAACTCGAACAATCAAAGGCGAATACAGGTAAACATTTCTGAACCAAAAGTCATATTCGCAGATTTTACTAGCATCTAACCATATTCTACAAAATTTGTCACCTTATTATTCAGCCCATCCCTGCAGGAAATATATGTGGGTGTTCACCATTGTTCGGAGGTCAAATGAAATCAGCACATCAATGAAATAAATATAAGGCGCCAAAGACACTTCCTTTCATCAGACGACACTTACAATACGCTCCGCTAAGCATTTTGCTTATACTACTTTGGTTTGATTGAAATATTTTCTGCTGCATTATCTGCTAGTTTATCACTAGAAAGTACCCACTCTATTAAAGTATCACATTTATCAAAGGTACCATTTAGCAGCCCTACTCAAAACTCGCAGGTTTTAACCATTGCTGTAGCCGCCGCTGTGGCTCAGGGATTACTACGGTACTGGGCTGCTGACCTGTAAGCTACGGGTTCGATCCCACCCGCGGCAGGTCGCATTTCGATGGAGGCGAAACGTTAGGTGCTCGTGTGCTGTGCGATGTCAGTGCACGTTAAGAACTCCAGGAGGTCGAAATTACGCGCGGCGCTCCCCTACGGCGTCCCTACGGCGTCTTTCATAGCCTCAGTAGATTTTGGGACGTTAAACCCCATAAATTGGTGTACGAAGCTTCCTTGTCCTGCGGATCTAGTTGTATCGGTCAAACCAGCCGGTGTATAAATGAAAGATTAATGGATCGTAGGAAGAAGATTGCCCATTACACGGACAGGAACATTTCTGTGCATTGTCATGACTGCGAAAAAAAGAATGGAACGCCTTGTAAATCCTTGTTTGAAGCATGCAGGATAATAGCTATGCATAGGAGTCAGGATGGTAGGGAAATCATTGAAGCAGGATTGACTAAAAAAGCGCGTGCACCATGTGTCAGTGCATCATCCATTTCACTCAATGGCAAAGAATTATTTCGAAGTGCGGCCACCTTATGTCGGCATTTTCAGGTCGATGACGTCACGAAGCAAGGTACGTGTATATCATGCATTCGTGTGAATAGACCATTAGTTGGAAGTGAGCGCTTGTGTTGTCTACATCCTTTTTGTCCTTGTTCGTGCGCGCTCGTACGAGGCCTGCAACCAAAACAATCATTGCTTTGTCGTTTTTACAAGTTGTGCCACCGTCATACCTCTATCACTGCTTCTCATATGAAGCTAGCTCATCGCATTTTTCCTGAGTGAGATCACTGATTCAAAGCGCTGCCCATGTTCGTTCGTAATAACCCTGTACGTCTAACGCCCCTCGGTGTAAGCAGTTTATTATAAGAATCAACTACGATCTGGCGTCATTTGCACCCAAAACCAAAGCGCGTAATTCACAAACTACTCTTCTCCAACGACAGGCCATATTAATAGCGTTCAAACTTTGTTGCGCGCCAGTTTTGTGTGCTTATTGTCATATGAATGTTAAAACTTGTGAGTGTCTTACATTTGCTGCATTGCAGTTATTCTGAGTATGCGCGTGAATAAATATATATATTCGTAGCTGGTCATGTTGCTTTAGTTTGCTGCACTCAGCTAAGGTGAATTAAGAAGTTTCAAGAACCCATTCAGTGCACGCCAAAATTTACATTTTGGAAGTGGATGTCTAACAAAAAAAAATCACAGACCACACCGGGGGGGGGGGGGGGGGGGGGCTGTTTGGCCGAAGCTTCATCGACGAACAGGACAGCGCTTACGCCGGCTAGACACCCCAAGCAGGACCGCGTGGCCCCTCGCCCTGGTCATGGCAACGGGAGCAGTTGGGGCGCTATAGATAGAAAGTAAAACCGCGCGCTGTTAATGCGCTTAAGTTTTCCTTTTTCTTATAACAGCCGTTAATTACCATCGATCCACGTGTTTAGACGTCAGTGTGACGGCGTTAGCGGCAAGAGTGTGCCTATTAAGGAACGTGCCGAGAAGGCTGGCTTACTGCGCGGTGGCCCATTGCTGCACCTACCCTATTCAGCCCGGGCTGAGCCATCGCAAGTTCCCGAGAAAGAAGGATCTGACAGGAACTTTCTTAACTGAACTCAGAGCAGGCAGGAAACATTGCCCTTCTCCTCGAGCATGGAGAGGTGCTAGCACCTGCGAGAGGAACATTTGGGGAACGGAGCACGAACCAAGGTATTCTCTGAATAGCAGACGACGCGAAACGGGGACGTGTGCTTTAGCAACCGTTGTGTGACTAATGAACGTTTTGTCGTGCGAATTAGAATAAAAAAACGCATGCTTGCATTGCGGCTAATAACATCATTATGAAATCCTTTAGTGCATCTTCTGGTTCGCCCACAGCGCACTCAGTGCCACCTCATGCTCATGAAGTTAGAGACACTGAAGAAATCGAGATAGGCCTGTATCAATTGATTAGTACGTTTTAATGATTAAAAAGGTTGCTTTCACTGAAAACATAACTTTCATGAGTTAAAACAGTATAAAAATGAAATAAAATGTCGCTACCCCGGCCATTTCTGAAGGAAACCACTCTTACAAAACCAGTCGGATCTCGAGGCTATGCAAACCCACCATTCATTTTCTTATGTTTATCACGGAGGCCTTATCAGTGTAAGTGTCGCTAGCTAGATTCAAGTTGCGGGAAAATATTTAAAACGCATTTTATCTGCAATAAATGCGCCTCTTTTGCAGCCGCAAAATCATCGACATAGCCAGAAAGAGCAGCAGAAGCAAAAGTTTGCATGGAGATGTCCCTAGTGCCACTTTAAGACGAAGCACGAAACTGCTCGTTGCAAGGACCAAGCAAAAACACCATTCGCTGATATGCCAGAAGACAGACATTAATCGGCTGCAGACATAACAATAGGTCACTCTGAACAGATCTCACTTATGGAGAGCGAGGCACATGTATCGAGCGCGAGCCCAAAGATTGGCAAAAAAAAAGTTGGTACAGCTAAGCTTACCGGCTTAGCGCATTATTCAGCGAAAATTGGTTGGAATGAGCGTCGTTTCAGGCAGGTAAGCGCGGTCTGCTGCATACATGCAAGAGGCGGTAGTGCTGGCACAAGCATATTTACAGGCATTTTGTGCATGCGACCAGCCAACTTGACACACAAGTATCTACTTGATCTTTGCTTTTATATTTCGCACACGTTTAGCTACTGGGCTTCGCCTCTCTTTTAGAGCATGTTCAGCTACTTGGCTCAAGGCCTGTTTGTTTCGAGCACGTTTACCTACTTGGCTTAGCCTCTCTGTTTAGACTCATTTGGCCACTGGGCTTCGCCGATTTGTGAGCCAGCGCCAGCGCTAGCGGTGTGGTCTTGCACGTTCAGCTCAGATATGAATGAGCACGCTTTCGACTTTCCCATCGGAATGGAGAATATCCACTGCCGCCGGCATGGCGAATCTACGACCATCCCACGGCGCCCACTTTTCGCGTACGTCCGTCATGAACTCTTTTTCGCACCTCGTCGACGCGGCATTGAACTTCGCAGCTGCGTCTTCTGGGAAAGGAATGGCGCAGTAACATTCTGATATCTCGGTGAACCCTTTAAAGGCACACTGAGGACAACACTTTCAAAATCTTGTTTTTAGTAAAATCGATAGTTCGACATTTTGTGGCTTTGTTGCCGCTTGTTCGGCAGCGAAGGTGCATTTATTACTAAGAGATTTGAATTCAAAGTTGAAAAACTTTTTCCGCTGCTACGATTCGAACTCGGGACTCTCTGATGACGAAATAGGACAACAGTGACGTAAAGTGGCGGAAACGGAAACGAGGACTCCGTGACTGCTGGCGGCGAGCGCTGCGCTCCCGCCTAGCATAAGCCGAAATGAAAACTACTCTCGGCCGGACGTTGAAGGCCCCTATCAGCCGTCGTCGCTTCGTTTACGTTTGCACCAATGCTACGATGGATCCTGTTCCTGATTCGACGACGACGTTCTCGCAAAGAACTGCGGCCTGCATTCAGAGACCTCAACCCCAACTAGCGTGCGATGCATGTCTGTCAGCCTCAGAGATCTGTGAGAATTTTCTCCTATTTAATCATCACGCTTGTACTTGCGAGACTGACCTGTGGCGGTGATGCCTGTATTTTAGTTCTTGCTGTTTTGTAACCTTACGAGAGCTTTGTTTTCAGAAAGAGTGGTGTTTTTGTGTTTAGGAGCTGGTATTCTATCGATACAAGCGAACTTCAATTTCTCCCCAGTGTTTCTTTAACCGCAGCCACAGCTGACGTGGCGAGGATGACCGGGAGGAAAGACGCAGAATAACGCCGAGAGGGGGGGGGGGGTGTGTAGGAAGGAAGGTGAGAGTGAAAGAAGAAAGAGAGAAAGGGGTGGCGCGGCTTGCCGAGACTCCGGCGGAGCCCTCCACTACGGCACCTCTTTCTCCCTTCCTTCTTTCACTCCCTCCTTTATAATTTTATTCACAGCGCTGTTCGGAGTCTCTTGAGAGCTTGCTGGCCGACTGTGACTCACGTTCTAAGGACTACAATCGCATAAGTTGCTCTCCGTGTATCCGCTTTCGCAATGCCGTTATTATAAGTGACATTAAATTTATGCGTAATTGGCAAAGCTAACTTCCGAGATAACGTGAACGGACACTAGGGATAAACGGTAAACAATGTTTTTGGAACTCGTTCAAGCAACATCGCGCGCATGTAGCGAGTCCTAGAGGAAAGCGCCGAGGCTGTGGAAGCCTGCCGCTCTGTGGAAGGTACCTGCAAATAATGGTGTTAGGTATAGTTCGGCAACATAGTACCATTGCGCTCCGCTGTTCGCGGTGGCTCAGTGGTTAAGGCGCTCGGGTACGGAGCTGGAGCACACGGGTTCAAACCTGACCGCGGAGGCCTCGTTACAATGGAGGCGAAAGGCGCCCGTGTGCTTTCACTCTTTCCATTTGATGGGAGAGAGTGAACAGTGCGGAGTGAGAGGCGCCGGTTAGTTTTGATGAGAGGACTGGCGCAGGAACTGTTTTCGCTTCACGGCGGACACCTCCAGCTCAAAAGCGTTACGCGTTACGGCTGCCGTTGAACCCTAAACGGCTTATACAAAGCTAATACAGCTTTCGATGGAAAGCTGTAGTTGGCGCCAACAGTTTCTGAACGAAAGGGTGGACTGCAAAGCACGACAAAGTACCCCATACACCCTTTCAAATTCCCACGACCTACAAGTTGAAGGTCACGCTAGAGACGAGCTGCGTTTTCACTGCTGGTATATCGCGACACTATACTTCGCCTTACAACTCCCTCGCGCGGCAGTGGAAGCTGCCAGCTTGAAGCGACCGCTTCTAAACTGGAGCAATTGCCTCTCGTGGGCGCGACAACAGGACTTTTGCGATAGTCGCCGTCTCGACCATGTAGCTTCCACAACAACGTGCACTAGTTGTGAAACAAGCGTGCACGTTTGGTTGCGCGCGCTATTTGACATGATATACACGAGATAACCTTTCAAGAAAGAATTGACATTTCCATGGCGACGACTTTGGAGCTGCCCGATTCCCCAGTCTAGCGAAACACCGTGTATACGGCATTCGAAGCCTTTTTCTTTTTTTGCTCGGCGTAGCTACTTTTGACAGTGAACTACTGAACTCGTTGCACGGCAACTCACAAATGCTTGCAAGAGGGCTCCCAGGCATTGTTGAATTCGCTGCTGTCGATGGGAGTGCACAGGTGTCCCATACCCAGAAATAGCCCTTGAAGGGGCTGTGAAGGGGGCTCTTATAACGTTGCGGCATGCCTGTCATATTGAAGCACCGCCGCTTCACGAATAGTGTCCAGCAAGGATTTTTTAAATGCGCTTCGCAGAAGCTGAGTTATCTGTAGTTAAAATTTGAATATCAGCGTCTTCGCGCCCTACCCCTCTCCTCTCGTCACTTTTTGCACGCTGGAACCCCCCCCCCCCCCCCCCCTGAGATCGGAGCTTCCCGACACGCCGGAGATAAGCGGCTTATTGGCCGCGTGCCATGGTAACTGCCTGACGTCTGAAAGGATTCAAACCAATGGCCACCTCTCACCTTGTATACGGAGATGCGGGGATGGAGGAGGTTGCGAGCATGACAAAGTCGCCGATAAGGGCTCGCAAACTTTTCTTCGTGATTGTGGGTCGTCTGCTGCATGTAGAAAAGTATTATTTGGCTCCAGGTTTCATGGCAACACAGTGCAGTGATTAAGTGAGTTAATGTGCTCTCCTCGGAAGGCGTTTCAGAGCCCCTTTAACAGAAAAATGTTAACATACTCAGAATAGCCAAGAAACCATTTTTTTTCGGGGCACAATAATTAGACGGACATTTCTTCATTGTCACTTTAAGCCCTTGTCTTATGCGACCTTTGCATCAGGAACTGGGCGGGTACAAGTATATGAGTCAATAAAATTTCCCAAGCGGGTAATTTTGCACTTGTCTAAAATAACCAGGGTGGTGGCCCATGCCATATTGATTATTACTTTTCCGCGAAGCGACAACAATAGAGCTCACGTGTGCTGGAGCGACGATCACAATCCTCCTCTCAAGTTAGAGTACTCCGTGGATCATGGCTGGCGCATGGCCTGCGGACTGCGCAGGATACTCATGACCGTCAACGAGAAAGCCTGCGGACAGTCATGAAGCGCACTTCAGTAGTAATAGTTACGTCGGCTTTGCCCCATATTCACAAAAGCTGTTCGCATCGCAGCGGTGGCTCAGTGGTTAGGGCGCTCGACAGTCGAGACCGATGACGCGGGTTCGACCCAGCCGCGTTTCGATGGCGGGTAAAAGCAAAGCGCCCGTGCACTGTGCGATGTCGGTACACGATAAACAACCCCAGGTGTTCGAATTTTTTCCGGAGCCTTCCACTGTAGCGTCCCTCATAGCCCATGTCACTCTGTGACATCAATCATCATATACCATACCGTCACAAAGCTGCCTTAGCTGTGGCGCTTGAGAGGAGAGGCCGGGCCATACCTGGGGCCGTCAACCGTTTTAGTCTTCAGAATTCATTTTATATTGTTTCTCAACTACTGGTATACCCGCCAATTGTGATGTCGGGGCTTATGAACTGTAAGCAATGTCAGTCACCGGCTCCTGTATAAAAGGAAGGATAACCGATGGCAATGCGGCGAAATGACGAAGACAGAAATGGGAAGGATGTTATTCGCAGGATATAAACCCATATTCTTGCTATTCCATTAGTAACACCCATTCACGATTAGATGATGTCGTACGTGCTGTCTCGTCGACCACTGTAATCAACCAGTGTACGGGAGCCCCATAAAACCCTCTTTAGTTGTTACCTCCTTAGCTACCGTCACTGACCAGCACACAACGCCTGCCTCCCCGAGCCACTGATCATACGTACAAAGATGCAAAAACAGCGCGGCACGTTGGAAACCACGGCCGTGAGATTAGAACAAGCGGGAGCAAGTGCAGGCATTGGGAACGCTTATTCCCTCTGCCAGTCGCTAGCTGACATTTAGAAATAGGCTTACAGTGTGTCAGTCAAGCCGTAGTACAAGGGGTCTACTGACATTTACCTAGCTACCCCAGACGCGACATTTTTCACCTTCTACAGTATTCAGCCACTCTTTGATCTTTTAATAATATTCACATTACGAAGCATGAAACACTTACTCCTCTTGAAAAATGCTTTCAAAGCTTGAGAGCCTCTCACAAAAATCACATATTTTCCCCGCTCGAAACTGGGACGCAATCATAGAAACCTATCCCTCGAGCTGTTGAAAGGGATCGTGAGGCGACTCTCGACGTTGTGAAATGTTCTAAATCTCTCCATGGCTGGCCACAAGCGACGCTTAGCTAAGAGAAGCGGCACTTGATTAGGCAACTTGGGTCGGGGTGATAAAGGCCGTCGATGTTTTCGACTACTTTAACTCACAAGTGCTGCTTCAGAAAATGGGTTTCGTCACTGGACTATGAAACTGTATGAAGGAAAATATATAGAACGTCGCTATAAGCCTTGCCGAGGAAAATTGTTCACCGTTTATACTTATTACAAAACCCACTTTGTTACCCTGAAGTGGGTATCAATGCTCCTGTTCATTGTCCGCCGGTGAAGGACTCTCAACGGATGAAAACAACTGCCGTATTAAATTTGCGCCGCCGGCCTGAAATCTGGCTATATAATGCAATCAAGAGCTCTCGGCTGTGATCTCGACCCTTGAACTTTTCCCGCTCGACGCTTAGCGCGTGCTCGCATGATGGCCCACTTACGAAAACGCACTCTTCGCAACGCCGGAAAGAACGAGGGGTAAGAGAGTTGGTAGCTTTAAAAGCCCAGCAAAACTTGTAAAGATAAATATGAATTTCCCCACTGGCAGATTGCATTTATACTTACCTTTCACAGCAGGCAAAAGATGACAAATTCGGTGAGTGGGACCCTGCTTACGTTTGAAGTAACTCCTTGACTTTTGCATCAACGGTCTCAGCGTGCAATATGCAAGAGAAATAGCGGCTGAGTGCGTTATGCCGATTCTATAGCTATTTAGATTTTTGGCTTCCATTTCATTACGGATAAAGATACGAGTAAGCGTCATTTTTTTGTCTGCATTTTTACGTTTTTGCTGATTTCACTTTTATGCAGTTATCCGGCCTGTTCTTGCGCCTAATTTAGGGGTGAAAATGATGAGGATTGACTTAACAACTGATGTCATTCTGTTTCGATTGCGAACTGCCTCCTCGAATAGACGACAGGTATACACGGTATTTTTGTACCGCAGGCCAACGCACTTTCAAAATGTACCTAACGGATATTTACATGATAAATGTCTTTCGCGAAGCAAGTACACCTATGTTGCTGAAAAGTTGCATTTACATTGGTATGTGGACGACCCGTCAATGACGTATCATGCAATTCAGTCAGTGCCACTGAGGACGTGCCCAGACATTTCAGTGCGAACTCTTCACCACGACCGGCACACGCCTATACATGCGCAGCACTTTTCCCTATGAACGGAAACGGTCTTACTTGACGCGGCCATACAGAGCAAGATCCTGGCCTACTTCTAGCTTTGTTTAGGTGAATTTCTTCATTTTCGTGCGGCGTTATTCAACCCGATCAATCTCCCCAAGAGCTATCACCGTTAGAATCAGGATGGATCGTTCGAGTCGTCAAGCACCGGTGACCATTTACCGGTATACCGGAAACGGAAAGAATAAAAACAGGCTCTACGAACTGAGGTTGTGCATGCTTGGAGGCTCGGAATTGGATGAGAACGGCGCAAAATAGAAAGCTACTTGAAAAGCAAAACAATAATAATAATAACCGAGACTATTTCAAGAAGCGCAGCCAGCATTGCGAAGAAGCACTGATGCTCTAAGCTCCGATGAGAATACCTTGACTCGACACCCCGGCGGTTAGCAGGAAGTGTGGGCACTGGCACGTATGCAGCACGAATGCTTCCCCTCTCACCAGTGATTTTTCTCGTTAACCTTTTATCAGATCACAGAAATGGATTAGCAGAAAACGATAAACGCCGCCAACGTAGTGAATTCAGTGGTGTCACTGTTTACTGCTGCAACCATGCCCGTTATTGACACAGTGCAGACTGTCGTCACTGCAACCTGCTCAATCGAACAGATTCGGAGTGAAGTTCGGTTGCTTAACTTTCCACCGGAATTGGATCGATTTTGAAAGTGCGCAAACGCTCGTATTTTTAGTTGAATACTCAAAAGACTACAGACAAAAAAAAAGGTTTTCTAGGAAGGACTTTCCCCAAGACCAAAATCGCTCTAGCAGGCAATGCATTGGAAGATGATCAATAATTTTCATTAACCTCACAAGCCTCTTTTTTGTATTGCTGCGAATTTTGTGCAGACAAACGCTCCAGTAGCTCTGATAGGCATCTTACAAGACTATGTTTTCATACAATGACTCTGCGCTGTGAGCCCTCTTTAGCGGCTTCTAATAGTTCTCGACAGTACGACTTCGAAGCTGACGTGAGCTTCCCGCAGAGATGTCATTAAAAACTTTTTATGTCTATTCTGGTTTACTTTTTTTTCTGGACTGCGACAGCTGTCAGTATCTCATTCCCGAGGTTGCATCGCCGTGGCCAGTGGCGTCCGCAGAAGAGTGATAAGTGAAGGGCTGAGAAGAAGAAATGCAAAAGGAAGGCGCTAGGCAGTGAAAGGAAGCACGTGGACAGACGGAAAAGCAGTGCCTACTGTGGTCTCTTCACTATCGTTTTGTGTGTGTGTGTGTGTGTGGGGGGGGGGGGGGGGGGGAGTAAGGCACTGCGTGTTGGTCTAGAAGAACGTTTTGTTGGGCTAGATGGTGCATTTTGTAACAAAAGAACTGTAGCGCAACCAAGACGAACACAAGAAAGAGGCACACAGGACTAGCGCTAAACCTCATCTAACTTTATTCACTGGCAGCGCCGCAAATATAAGGAAAAAACCAGATCACGTGCAGATAGCAGGTCACACACACCACTATCAACAGAACCGTTCAAGATATGCCATCTCCGATTTGTACAGATTCACAGACGTATCGCTAACAGAATATACGCCTCTCTTCCTTATATGAAATGCCTCCAGTAGTTCCCTTTCCCTAGTATCTTTCTGCGTTCAGAGGTCGCCGCCTCTGAACGCACGCCCCTCCTTTCTTTCCGGTCCATCCTTTGATAACTAGCTCGATATGATGACATGTCACTCAAGGAAGAATAAAACACCTGAGCAATAATGTACCCTTGTGAATGATGCTCAGTGCCTCATAATACTATGGAGATTAAGGACCCTGCTAACGAAGAAGCTCTGCGGCGAGCACAAGATCGCAAAAGCAAACGCCGAGCCCGGCACGTGAACTTTAATGCATGCACAAACATTACGCGTTAACAATGCACCCAGGGACAATATAATGCTTTCGTATTCCCGCACGTAAGCAGTATTAAGTGTCTCTGGCGAATTTTGTTGTACTTAGTATCGGTTCCTGAGTGGCTGGCGCCCACGTCTTGGTCCTTCATAAGACTACGCTTCACGACAGCTAAGGAAGCGATCAATAATAAACTGTTGCTATGTGTGCACACGCATCCCACGCGAGCAAGTATGGACATGTATCTCCAGCTTCTTAAAAAGAGGATATTCCGCAAAATGCATTAGTCGCTGGCCCTTGTACTAGTCGATTAAAAGCATTTTGTTGTTTCCCAAATCGACCTCTATGTCTTAACGGGGAAAATAAATTTACAAAAGAATTGGTGAATTAGTTCACCGCCACTGCGGCTTGATGCTCTGGGGAAAGAAAATTTGCATTAAAAAAAAAGAACAAGTAGCATTTTGTCAAGAGAAACTTCGTCTGAAAATGCATACGTTGCTTCAAGTGAAACATTTATAGAAGATTTATATTGTGTGGCTGCGGGGCTATTTTCTTACGGGAAAGAAAAGGAGAAACGAACCAAGAGTACAAGAGCGCATACACTACTGGTTTGTTTTCAAACCCATTTAAAGTTGTTTACTCAGGCATCCTTTGCGCCTGGAGAGCAGTTCTTTATGCTTGGGAGTGAGGCTTTTAATTTTTTTTTATTGTTTGGAGAAAAAAAAAGCATTTGCCGCAGCAGAATGGTTGAACATCCTGTTCTTGTTTTCAAAATAAAATGGTTTACAAGGCCTGATTTTCTTTATAGTCTAGCTTGAACCCATGAACAAAAACCAATACCGATTACGTTTGCGAGCCTTCGGCCGGTAGACACGTTTTTCGAAGACGAACGCATTTTATCTGCCTACCTTGCTTACAAGGATACTGGGCGTAATATGCCTCTGTTGGGTGTTAAACATAAGTTTCTCTTTTGTGGTACGACGTCTTCAGCCGTGGAATCTCCTGCAGTTGAAGAAACGGTGTGGTTATCAACCCACTATGAGAAAAAAGTGCAGGTCGCGGTTATGACGGAGAGTCTCCTGAAAGGATGATAACTGTATATTGATGAAACAGCGCTCGTCTTTGTCGCGTCTTCCTCGTAGTCCCTGTCAAAGTGCGCGCTACTCTGTTTTAAAATGTATATTGATGGTGCCATCTAGTGGGAGCGATCCTCAGAGTGATTCACACTGTTTTATTGCTGATGTCTACTCACGTAAAGTTATGAATTTAAAGAAGAAATGTATTCTGGAACCATCCACGTGAACTGCTCGTAGGCAATTGGTACAAATTTAGATGAAAGCTATTCCGTAGTGACAACAGTGACAGGAAGATGCATATAGACTACAGAACAAGAAAAACTTTCGCGGCGAGTACAGTTTTTGCTTAGGGTGCGTATAAAGGTACGTCAAACGCACCCAGTACATTTTCTTCCCGAGTACATCGGACGGATCCAACCTCTGTTTTCGAAGGTAATGCCAAAGGAGTGTCGAACGAACCCGGAGATTTTTTTTTTCTTCCCAGTGTATCGGGCGTGTCTGACCCGTGTTTTCCAAATCCAAGCTATTTGATTCTCGCTGGGCGCTCGCTTTTGTTCTCGTTGCGCTCCTTTGGGTGGGGCAATTGGCGTTCAGTGTGCGTACTTCGAGAGCCCAGCCATGAACTGCTTGGTTTGCAACGCGCATGCCCTCCACTTGTATGGTTTTCCACGTGTATAGTTTCATGGCAGGTTGCGAAGAGCTAAATTACTCCTGGCTATTTCCATCCAGGCATGAGGCACATATGTGATTTTCTGCCGTTTGCGGAAGCCGGCTTCATGAATGCTAAAGCTTTTCTTGCGGCGAGCCGTTTTCTCCAGCCGACGCTGACAGCGCGAGGCATCTCTGCTCGCGAGTGGCGACGGCTGAGTTGGGGCCGTTCGGCTCGCGCTAACCTCAAACCCGCGAGGGGTTTAAACTCCACGTACGCCAACTTTCGCAAGAAGACAAAGCTGAGGGCTGGGCGCTTGCCTAGTCTTCCATAAACAACATCGACCCGGAAGCGGAACGTTCCCGCTTCCAGCTTCCCGATTGCTCTCGTGCATTGAGGTGAAGCCCGTTATCGCCTCGGCAGGCTCGCCGGGCTGGTTGGCCTGGTCGTCGCCGCTGTGCACAAGCGTAGGCCTGCAATAGATTCGGCGTGCCCATACCAAACAATTGAGGACAAATGAATTTTGAAAGGGAAAGAGTTTATGGACTCAATTTTTCATATAATGTAAGATTTCACGATAGCAATCAATATATCCGCAGATCTGCTGTCGGCAAGCTTGCATTTTTTTTTATTGTAACGTTTTTCGCAATCCCCAAAAGCATTCACCATTAGTTTTTTTTTATGGCAGTCTTAACTGTTCAATGCGAGAGATGGAAACGCTGTAAAATAAAGGTTTTGATACGTATCGGAAGAATGAACCACTACTGTCAATATTTCTATAACAGGATCTTATAATTTTCCAATATTCAAAATTTTTGTCCGGGAAAGTTGCATGTTATGCCATGGGTATGAGGTAGAATCTAACGTCCTATTTGCATGATGAACATCCTATTCGCTCTGCCTTCCAGTAAAGAGCTAGCATAGCATTTATTACGCATAACCACGTATTACGGAAAGTAAGATGTGAGACGGCGCGATGCGTGTAGTGCCGGGTACGGGCGCTCGATCCCCAGTACGTGTCCCTACGCTTAAGAGGCCGGTTCAGAAGCGCAGACGGCGCAAATGATTGTGACAGTTTGCATAAATTACGAGCACATTGAGGTGACAGATTATGATACTGTTTATTGAGTGCAATGCAAAGGCACCATGCAAATGTGTACCGCTGCTGGCGCACGTCGCGTCGCTTGCATGCAACCGCTCGCCGCGCACAGCCGATCGTGAAGACGCCTACCTGTGTCATTTGTAGGAGTGCGGAGGTGCAAGAATGGGCGATCGAACTTGTAGGTGTGGCCCTTCAAAAATAGCGAAAATAACATGTAAGACAATTGCGTGCGCTTTGCGCGCAAAATCGCGTAGCAAACGGTATGACGGGCATACTTTGGGCGTGACTATAGCGTTAGGCCTACAGCGACGTCCATCGTACCTTCAATGACAATCGACTGGGTCCGTTTGGCGTATATTTAAACACTTCGTAGGGACTTATGACTGCAATCGTTTCACAAGAGAGTGGTGAGGTAAAAACGTAAAAAAACAAGACGTGTTCGACGGCGGTCTAAAACTTCGTCTACCTCCGATTTTGCGAAATTAAGGCGAAACGTTTGCATCTAGTCGTCCCTTACTAGAATTGGTCCCTCACCAGCTAGTTACGCTGGTTACTTGGAAGGCATCATTTCTGGCACTCGCATGTGATTTGTGACCACTTTTTACCACGCCATTTGCGACGTCACGGTGTTATGATTCTCTAGAGCCTTCTGCTGTAATCGACGCTTACGTCACGAATTTCAAAACGTCTTCATCATATTATAGCCGCCGCGGTGGATCAGTGGTTACGGTGCTCTGCTGCTGACCCGAAAGACGCGGGTTCGATCCCAGCAGCTGCGGTCGCATTTCAATGGAGGCGAAATTCTTGAGGCCCGTGTTTGGTGACATGTCGGTGCACACTGAAGAACCCCAGGTAGTCGAAATTAACAGTACGTTGTGTTGGGCAAGTTGGAATTAATTGATATTGTGTACCAGCGCAAAACCGTCAACGAACCTAGGAAAGAGAAGACGCCACGGACGCTGTCTAGCAACTGAATTTTATTGGAAAACTGCGTGAAACATATAAGGTTAAAAACGCACGAAACCAGAAAACAAACAAAAAACAGAAACACATCGAAGATTACGCAGGGGATGGAAGGCTCTTATTTCATGTGGTTTTTCAATAAAATTCAGTTGCTCGGCGGCGCCTGTGTCGTCTTCTCTTTCCTAGGTACGTTGTCCGTTTTGCGCTGGTCCACAATTTGAGTCTAAATTATCCGGAGCCCTTCATTACGGCGTCCCTCACTGCCAGAGTCGCTCTGGGACGGTAAACCCCACAAACTAACCATCATCATATCCTTATTTAAGTTCTTGCTTAGAGTAATTACTATCAATAATAAACTGCAAAACTTTTAAAAAATCTTTGTGTTTTAGCGACAAGCAAACTGTGTGTAAAAGATAATAGAAAGCTGTGACGTCGACCTTCAAGGCTAAATATAAACAAGGAATGGGATGTCTTGAAATATCTCTAGAAAATCTATAAGATCATCACATTTCTTAAAAAAATAAAAAAGGCGCTATAAAACAATTGCATTGCCTGTAGAGGTGTGAGAGCCAGGACCGCCATAATCTGCTATTGTCACTGTATATAAGCTGTTGTAGGGGATGGGGAATTAACTCAAGTAGCTCCTAATATATGATGTTGCTTGACGGGGTTTGCATAGAAAAAAAGGTAACCAGGCGTACAACTCGCAAAAACGTGCCTGATATGCTATAGTTGTAAAAGTACTGTGCTTCACTGTTTTATTTGCATTGATATTTGTTTCCACGCTCCCGAAGCGCATATTCAGAAATACTTCTTATTCTGTGAAATTACCTGCGTGAACTTGGATGAGTTTTTGTGGGCTTGAGAGAGCTCGCATACGTTCCCAAAACCACGTCGCTTCTTGTGCACGTAGACTTCATAACGCGCTTCGAATAATCTCTCTCGTCATCCTGGAACCATGTTTGGCTTATTATGTACTTCAGAGGCTCAAAAAGAATCGAAATCCCAGCCGCACCTAATGAGCAAAGTCAAGGTGGTGTCAAACCTAGGTAGTGGGCATTAGAGGCGCACAGCCTCGCCTCCAAAGTGACGCCTTCACGTATCAGCTAGGTTATGCATTCCAGCCTTGTTGGAAGCTGGAGCCACACTGTGCGACAAGCTCGAAGGGCACGAACCCGTTCCCGAAATCCATGAGATATATAGGTGCAACTTCCATTTCTGTCACCTGCTGTGCATTGCTAGGGCGCTGTACACAAGTATGACGTGGACCACACACGGGATGGGAAAACAGCATGGAGGAGAATTTGATGACTATCTGTTCGGTTCTACGTAAGTCTCTTATTGTACTGAAGCAAAGTATCTTCCCTATTTTTATTACATCCAGAAATGTAATTACCTCTGCTGCAGGTATTTAAAATTCATTAAGTATGCATCTATTAAGTCAATTTATATCTAATTCTGAACGCAGTTCCTTGTCTGTCGGACGCCCTACTCTGGTGGCTTCTGTTCCCTTGTCACCGCAGTACCTCTGGCACATTCTTCTTCCTTTCAGCTTCACCCACAAACACAAGAAACCAATGGTTATACCGAGGCAATATCATCGCATTTCATATAGGTTATAAAAAGGTTTGACAATGGAAGGCCGCTTAAAAAAAAATGAGGGGGGCACTTTGTTGATCTAAAGGGCGGTGAGGCGAATGCCTTTAGCGCGGTGTTGGTGCTTGTGTCACTGATGTGTGGTTAAGATGTTAGTTAAGTACACAATTGTTTGTGAATCTTAAATGCTGGAGACACTGGAGGCCGTTTGGGAGGCATCCATCTGATTCGACGTTTTTCCGCAAATACTCTCCAGCGTCCTAGACAGGGAGAACTACATATGTTGTGGCAGCAAGTAGCGTAGTTGTTAGCACACTCGGCTGCGTAACGGAAGTATGGGGGCCCGAATCTCATGGTGCACAAAGATCTTTTTCCTTATCGAGTTGCTGGATGTAACGGACACCGGACGGACTGTATAATGAGCCATTAAAGGCTTTCACCTTAAAAAAACGACGTTGAGTGAAAGCGTGAAAAACAAATCGTACAGTCGGGGACAAAAGTCTCTGGACCGCGTACTCCTCAAACGAAGCTCATAGCTCTGCTATTAGCCGGCGACTGGAAACCACACTCGCGGAGATGATGGAACGAAATATTGACTTTCACTTTCACAAGCGCGGTCTCCAGCCGCAAGCTAATAGCAAAGATATAGGATTTGTTTGAGGAACACTTGGCCCAGATACTTTTGTCGTCGACTGTACATCAAGTGTGCTGTAACCGCAGCCGGAGGGAGATGTATACGACGTTTTTCGCATTTTCCGTTATGCATGGGAATTTTAGCAGGCAGGTAAAAACAGAAGAAGAAAAAAGCATCAAATACCAAATTTTACATGGCTGTTTTATGCTTCAACTATCCCAAACTTTTTACAAGGCCAACATTTGTTCGTGACATTAATGAGCCCTTTCTTGGTACTGTCGACGTGAGAAAAAAAGAAATGAAGCACCTGTTCATTTGATCAGTATGAAGCCGGTGCAAGAAGAGCGCGTCGTGGCATGTCTTCTCAACCAGCACACAGCTTCCTTCTATGTCTTTCGCTAAGGCGAAAAGTGTTGAGCAATGACACGCCTCGAAATATTTGTGCCGTTTAGATTAATCGCGAATATTAGAAGCAAGCGTAGAAAACCCAGTAAATCGCACATACTTTTTCACCGCAAAACCGTTCCTGTGGACTATCCTTTGTCTTCGTAGCACTGTCATTCCGTCCGGACGAAATGAGGTCTGGGTAAGAGTGCACTTCGAGCAAGATTAATTTTCGAGCCCCGTAAGTTTAAAGGAGAGGTAACGCGAGCGAACGCCCGTGAGCCTGCCTTGTCCAGCCCCGACTTAGCCTGCGAACGGCAACTGGCGACTACACTGCCAATTTGTTATTTGCTGCAACGTACAAGGCCTATTGAGTTGTTCAAGACAACCTTTCCAGTTGAAAATGTCAGCGAAACTACTGTGCGCTTCCAACATTTCCACCGCTAAAGTTTGACCTCTAGCGGAAACCTTTGCTATGTTTCATACCGTTTTCCAATTACTCCATCGTCCTTACTGGTGCGGCCTTTTCGCTGTTTAATTGCTCCACGTTCCATGAGTCCTGCCGAAATAGATAGGCCCGTTACTCGCTTCGTAGTAAAAAAAGAAAAAAGATGAAGTAATATGCTGCAAGATCTATGTAAATGTCTCTTGCTGCTGCATGGATGTCTGCACTGATCCCTTCGGTACAAGTGGCGCCTTGGGTGAGAGGTATATTCCAAGTGCGGTTGCTGATTCGCGACGTGCTTGAAATTCTTTCGCGACTTTACCTAGTGCCGCTATGTGTAGGATCCGCTGCTATTCTCTGATCAAGGATGAAACCACCTAGTAGCCAGGATGGAATCACCTCGCCGGCGCACGAGCGCTGGACCTACGAAGGCGCTTCTTAAAAAGTGCTTTTTCAAGCTCACGGTGACGGCATTTCAAGGCGCAGACGCCTTTCCTATGCCAATCACCCTGGAATGCCGAGCGCTAGGCCGGGAGATAAGCTTAAAACCATTTGAAGAAACCGGCGGGCATTCACCCCGTAGCGGGAGTCGAACCCAGTACATGCCCAAGCAGAGGTGGATGCTTTACTTCGAGGCCACGGCCTTACCTGCACCTGGCGCATGCGCCTTCGAACAAATTAGGAAACAAATCGCTCAACGTAAAGCACATGCTAGAAAAAAAAAGAATATCCCAGGGGTAATCCGCTAGATTTCCTGAGATGGCAGCAGTTGCAAAGCCGAAACACGATAATTCTCTAAACGAGTGAAGGAACATCAGCGTGCATCACTAAGTGCGACTAAGCATCAAACGCGCTAGCCGAACGTGCTCATCGGCACAGTCAGCTGGCTCATGTTGACTGGTGATCAGTCACCTGCCTGATTATCTGGCCTATCGTGGCTCAGGGCAAAAATATGACAACTCGCATTTTTTTCGATTCGCCGCTCATCCAGACGACGCTCCACACCATAAGTATGACTGATGGAAACATGCGAGCTATATACGCACGCACACACTTCGCCATTTCTTCCGCATTCAAATACGAAACTACCTCTTTTGTTTTCATGTAATAATAAAAATAATATAGTTTATTTCCATCACCATGCAGTGTTGGGGGGGATGGGGATAAAAGCGGTTAACGCTTGACAAGGTCCCCACCCCCGTACAGCAAGTGGGCAGTGGCATGCGACGGCACTTCACTGAAAAAAAAATACGAAATCAGCAATGTGTGTAGAAAATCAATAAGGGGTAAAGCAATAACAATAAAAGCAACAAAAAAGAAACAAAGAGCGCTGTTATAAAGATTGTAAGAAGAGCAATGTTCAAAGTATGAATACTAGGAAAATGTGGCTTCAAAAATAAAGTAGTCGAGGAGGTCAGAGCTGCTAATGTATTCTATATCAATATTTGGAGCGATTAATCTATTCAGAACTGGAACAATGAATGGAACAATGGAATGGAACAATGAACCTGCATATATTCCGAAATGTCAACTCAGTCTTCTCTGACTTGGTAAGCGACTGCAGTTATTCGTTTTCGA
The DNA here is from genome assembly GCF_052857255.1 of Amblyomma americanum. Lineage (NCBI taxonomy): Eukaryota > Metazoa > Arthropoda > Arachnida > Ixodida > Ixodidae > Amblyomma > Amblyomma americanum. The sequence goes on from NC_135497.1 coordinate 218,339,386, forward strand.
ACCGTCGTAATACCGGATAAAGCGCGACGGGTTTTCGTAAGAGATGGTGCCAGCACCAGCAGCAGGCTCGCTAACTAAACGTGTTTCATCAGAGAGAGATGACGGAGAGGTTTATTGAGACTGAAAGGCAGAGAGGTCAGCCTGAGGGATCGTTGGCTTGCCTTCTATTAAGCACTGGGAAAGGGGAAGAAGCGATGGAAGAGGGCTACGGCGGGGTGACGACGTGGACAGAAGAGAGATGAGGAAATGCGCAAGAACGTCAGGAGCACACCTAAATCAAGTGTGTGTCGAGAGCCGTGTTGTGCAAGAAACGAAGTAGCGGCCGCATTGCCTGGAGAGAGTTCTAAATTTCCTGCCAAGAGGAACAACGTCCACCGAGGGTGACCTGCACTCGAAACGAGTCAAGGAAGTGTCCAACGCCGCGTTTGAGGTTTTCAGTGGTTCAAATTAGAGGCAGCAATTATGTTGCCTGAAAGATGATGTGTTCCTAAACATATGACGGGGCAGAACAGTTCGCCATTTGTAACATTTGCAAGGTGGGATTCTCGCTTGAAACTTGTGAAACTCGCATTGTTTCATCCACTATGCCACAAAACTATAAAAAAATAAAAAGAAAACAAGAAATTAAGTCCATGTTCTCTTAACTGTCCGCGGTCACCACGTGTTTTTAAGATCTTGTTCTTGAGAAAGCGTTACTACAGCCCACGAAAGCACAAATTTAAACAGGACAAGGTCGGCAGGAGGCCACCCAATCAACACGGAACATTTGCCATGCCTACTTAGGTTTTCCGCCCGCTATAATCGTCTGACAAATTATTAAATATCCTGGGGACATACACGCAGCGTCTTGCTGCTCCGTATCTAGTAGATACGCGTGGTACAACGAAGCGCGTTTCTTTGCGCAGCAGCCGCGGGGAGACGTGCGGATGCTTGAATTCATCTGTCCAGAAATGGCGCAGCCCAACCGTAGAAATGAATACAGATTGAAAAGACGGGAAACCTAGAACATGAAAAATGTCTTTGTTTGATGGTGCCACGCGATTATAAGCCACACTTTTTAATGCATTTTTTAAGAGGTTATCAAATCTGTCCTGCCAACGCTGGGAGCAGAAAGCGAAAACCGTTATACCATACCTTAAGGTGCTGTGTGCAAGGGAATGTACTATCACTTTTTTAGTCTGAAACGGCACCAAACTTTTAATGTTAAAGAGTAAACATGCGACAGGTCTTAGTTTGGAGCAAACATGCGCCCCATGATTATGCCGCGACAAGTCACTATCGAAATGAATACCGAGATACTTAACTGAGTTTGTATTTTCGACAGGCGTACACTTACAGGATAGGCAGTCTTGGGTACGAAGGTATACTGGAATGACCGTGGTTCCAATCTTCAAGGATTTTTGAAGCATACAATTTTTGTCTTTTTTTTATTGACGGTGAGTTTTTTTTTAAAGCCAGACCATAACTTCATGCACCGATTGCTGCAGATATTCCACTGCCTTTTTGTAGTTCATATGCTTCGTTAGAAGGACGATATTGTCTGCATACTGATACACTTTACCATTTGGGATTACTGAAATGAAATCGTTCACAAATATGTCAATGTGAAGAGGCGATAAAATTGACCCTTGAGGGACACCGGCACCAAGGAATATTTTGCTGCTATAGTATTGGTACCGACAACAACCATTTGTGACCTATCGGTGAGATAGTTTAGAAGTAGAGTATAGAACGGGCCCCGAAAACCAGTAAGATATAATTTGCGAAGTAATATGTCATGGCAAACTGAGTCGAAGGCTTTGGAAACGTCTAGAAACAAGGCACAAATAATAATAATAATAATAATAATAATAATAATAATAATAATAATAATAATAATAATAATAATAATAATAATAATAATAATAATAATAATAATAATAATAATAATAATAATAATAATAATAATAATAATAACAATAATAATAATAATAATAATAATAATAATAATAATAATAATAATAATAAATCTTTATTTTTCGGTGCCCAGGAACAACCCAAAGGTCTTGGTGCTGGTACACAATGCACACGCACAAAATGTAAATTTATTTCACCACAAAGGAGGACACTCAGGGGAGGTAATGCAGCAGTCAAGGCGATAGAAAAAAAAAACATAAACTAGGCGTGACAGCAAGCATGAAGCAAAAAAGCGAAAACAAGAAAACAGAAAGAACAGCAGTAAATGAAAACAGCTAGAACAGGCAACAGACATATAAATAACTAATGAAACAATAAACAAAGAGAATGAACACAAGAACGACCGATAACAGCCAAGTACAGCATATAGCAAAATATAAACAAGAATAAAGCCAATACTAATGTGAAATAATAAGAAACCTCTCAAATACAAGCTAGAAATACAATCATACACAATAAGAAATGTAATTAGTGAACGCGTTACAGACAATAAGGCGTGAGTACACAGTATTAAAGAAATAATATTAATGAAAACAAGTAGACTTGATGAACAATTAAGGAGAAAAAAAAACAATATAATACCGGTGCAAATGCACAAGTGTAGTAAAGACGAAATGCATGAAAGGGGAAGTTATATATGAGAAAAAGAGTGCTCAAAGTGGAACGCCACGGACATCCAATATAAAGGAAGGGAGAGAATTTTCGAATATATTAAGGTGAGGACAAAGAGAATTAAACAACTTTTGCATTCTGTCCAGAGGGGAGAGGGAGAGCAAAAGCGCAGAAACTTGGAATGGTCTGAATTCCCTTATGCTCTTTTGCGGTAGACGCAAACGAATACGCGCTAGGAGCTGAGGGCATAGAATGTGACCTTGAAGAAGTTTATACAAGAAAATTATATCTGCCCTCACGCGACGGCAGCTAAGAGAAGGAAGCTGCAGTGAGTTACTCCGTCTGGGATGAGAGCTGGAAGTTTTGCAAGAAAACCGATGTTGAAATATGCGTAAAACTTTAGCTGAATTCACTCTGTCGATTTTTTCACAGTTCGACTGGCAAGTGCCGTTCCAAAAAACAGACGCATATTCCAAAAGCGGCAAGCATATGGAGAGGTAGAGCTTTAAGAAAGCAAGTGGGGCTGGAAACTCTCTCGAAAGCCTGCAGATGAAGCCGAGTGTACGCATAGCGCGTTGAGCAAAGCGTTTTGCATGAGAGGAGAAGCTGAGGCTACAGTCGAAAAGTACGCCGAGGTCATTAATTTCATCAACCCTGGGCAGCGGACTACCATTCACAGAATAAGAGTAGAGAAGACTGTGCGTTTTACGCGTAAATGAGACAACCTTGGTTTTAGATGAATTGAGAGTGAGCCCATTCTTCAAGCACCAATCAGAGAAGGCGGATATGTCCGATTGCAATGACAAGCAATCATGAAGAGTATGTATTGCCTTGAACATTTTTATATCGTCCGCATAAAGGAGAAACGAGTTTTTGACCTCGGAGGAAACGTCATTGATAAAAACAGAGAACAGAAGTGGGCCTAATACCGAGCCCTGAGGAACTCCGCTGGTTGGAGTGTAAACAAATGAGGTTCGTCCATTTATACTGACAAAGCAGGACCGATCAATAAGATAGTTGCGTAGGAGGGCTACAATTGAAACGTCGATCTCAAACAGCAGAAGCTTTTGAAGAAGTAATGAGTGAGTAACAACGTCGGATGCTTTGCTCAAATCACAGTACACAGTGTCTACCTGACTCCTCTGAAGGACTTCAGCTGATGTATACGTCATAAAAGTCACAAGGTTAGTTGTAGTAGAACGACCTTTTATGAAACCAAGCTGATTATGTATGATTACATGTTTGAGGTGGAAGGAAAGTACTTTGTGCAAAGCTAATTCAAAAAGCTTAGAGGTTGCGCAAAGAAGAGAAATGGGGCGGTAGTTCGAAACATCAAATTTGTTTCCTGATTTGAAGACAGGGAAAACACGCGCCGTTTTCCACACGCGGGGAAAGGCAGAATTTTTCAAACAGTTATTAAATATCGTGGTTAAAACAGGGACGCAGGTACTATTGAAGGCTTTTATTATGGCGGATGGAATGCCATCAGGTCCAGGGGACAAGGATGGTTTCAAACACTTAAGACTCTCACCACCTTCTCGTCAATAAGAACGGAATTGGGTGCGCATGTTGGAAGGCATACGGAATCGCAACGTGGAGATTTATACTCGGAGGAAAAGTGTTGAGCAAAGCCGTCAGCGACATTCCGAATTTCATTCCCATGAGAGTCAACTAAGTGAATATGACTATCAGATTTATTCGAACGCTTGCGAACGTATCGCCAGAATTCAGTAGGACGATTAGAGTCACTATTCTCTAAATATTCAACTTAGGACTCATGGTACCGCTTGTACAGGAGTTTGCAAAGGAAACGCAAGCGGCGAAATTCATCTGCCCATGTATCCAGCCCAGGGCGTTTCGCTTTATGGTGGGCCCGCTCCTTAAGTTTCAGCGCTGCTCTAAGTTCCTTGGAAAACCAGAACGGAAACTTGCTGCGAGTAGGAGTGTGCAGAGGTATGTACTGGCGCATACCATTGAGAAGTATTTCAGTGAAGCGACTGACTTGTTCGTAAACATCAGTGATTTCGTTTAAAACGGACCAGTCGACAGAAGAGAAAAAAGCGAAGACACCAACATAGTCGCCAAGTGCGTAAGCGAAACGGGGGGAATTCCCCGCACAATTTTAATTAGCAGAAGGTGGGACAGAAACCGATAGAAGTCGTTATTAGAAGTGGAGGATGAAATTTGTCACAGCGAGTAACAAATAATAATAATAATAATAATAATAATAATAATAATAATAATAATAATAATAATAATAATAATAATAATAATAATAATAATAATAATAATAATAATAATAATAATAATAATAACAATAATAATAATAATAATAATAATAATAATAATAATAATAATAATAATCTGCTTGATGCCCAAAGACAACAGTATAAAAAGTGCTGGCGGCTGGACTTTCACTCTTCTAAAAGAACTAGCCTCTAAAAGACCGGATGTGAGGGCCATTTCTTGTGCCTTCTTTTTTCTTTTTCTTTTTTATAGGGATGCACACCTCTCTAACAGCTGTGAGGCTAATTCGGAAGGAATGGGGACTGACGTGCCTTATAGAAGAATTTCTGTTGTATGATCGATCCGCTCACCGTCAGCTATTTGATCAACGCGTTGCGAAAGAAAGCGACCCTTGAGAACAAAAGAAGATCGCGTTGCCCGACGTGACAAAAGCGCTTCTCGGCATCTATTTGATCAGCCGTCCTTACATAACCAAAGTGTTTCATTGTAACGTGATGCCGATATCGCCAACTGCATGCGTGCTCTCCTCGTCCATGCCTGAGCGCTCTCTCGTTAACGTTAATGTGCTCGGTTTCGTCCCCGCTCTGCTCCCAGTGGCTGCCGCCGATTGGCCTTCGGGCTGTTTGGAGTGAACTAACAGTGTCCGCAGCGCCCGCACGTAGCGCTGCCGTCCAGCGCTCGCGTGGAGGTGATCGTCTTCCGAAATGGGACAACAGGCTCGGTGGGCGTTGCAACTGAGACCGTGATTGCGTAAACAAGCACGCCCTTTGCTTTAGGGTGCGCTTTTGGCTCCCGTAATTATTTTCTTGAGGAGGCAAACTAATTGAGGCAAGCGGAGACGCACGTTATGCAGAAAACTTGGCTTGAAATGAATATAAGCTCAAAGCCCGCAAGCGGCGCTTCTGCCGTGCCAGCAGTTTCATCCTTTCTGATTGCCTTCGACGGTCAGCCTTGGGAGTGTTCTTGCTTTATTTTCTATTTTCTCCTCCTGCATAGGGCAGAGAAAGGAGAGAGGAGTTGCGGCTGAGCTATTCCTTCCCAGCTGCCGGGCTTCGCGGAATGGGCTGTACACACTGAGCGGAATGGAAGGCTGGGGTTCTAGCGTTTGCTGACACGCTGCTTCGGTAATTCACTCAGCACATGGTCGTAACTCATTGCACAAATTAATGACCCGAACAGCACAGCGTTCCCACTGAAGTGACGGCGACCAAATTTTGATTACAAGGACAGCGTACAAAATCCTGTAATTCGAGAGTACGAAAGTCGTTTTCGTGCAGAATGCGTCTCACGAAAAACCGGGGATTCCGAGGCGTCCGTCCGCTCCTTCCCACCTTCGTTTCCTGCGAGTTTTCAGAAAAGTGGGTTTCTGAAATTGGTTTTGAGGACAATTTAGAGACAGCTCCTTACACCACGTGACCACCGGACGCATGTCTTCGCATTTAACTGCATGTTTTTTTTAGGGTCCTCCTGTGGGCGAGATTCTAAAAATGTGCGTCACGTTGCGCGCGATGAATTCTGTAGGTGGTGGGAGGGCTGCGTTTGTAAAAGGATCTGCAGTGCAGCCTCACCAGTGGCCATAAAGCGTCGTAGCAATCGTGAGCTTGGCGCAATCGTCAGTGTGATATGGCACCGCACTACACAATTCAAATCAGTCCAGTTTCAATTCAGTTGTACTCACCAGATATTTCTGAATGGTTTCCTGGATGAAAGCTGCTAACGCAGCTCTACCAGGTCCAGGAAACCAAACACAAGGCATAGCGTACCGTACAGCATGTGACAATTAGAAACCATCAGTGACAACAAAACATAATAAAAACATAAAAAGGGGTAGTGATAAGGCACAAAAGTGAAGAAATCCCTAGTTATACAGAAAAACTGCAAACAGGAAACTAAAAGTGACATTGCATTCAAACATCCAAAGAGAACACAACAAGTAGGATGCCTAGGTGAACAACAAAGCAAATAATAGTAATAACAATGGTAGTAACAGCACATAAGTATTCAAGGCGCCGTGGTGGCTCAGTGGTTATGACACTCTGCTGCTGACCCGAAAGACGGGGGTTCGAACCCGGCCGCGGCGGTAGAATTTCGATAGAGTCGAAATTCTAGATGCCCGTGTACTGTGCGATGTCAGTGCATGTTAAAGAACCCCATTTCCCGGAGCCCTTCTGGGAAATTTCCGGAGCCCTTCACTACGGCGTCCCTCATAGAAAGAGTTTCTTTGGGGTGTTAAGCCCCCATAAACCATGCACATAAGTATTCACACGTTTGTAAAGTAGCTCCGTAGTTCCTTTCTTTCATGGACAGTGGTGTTTTGAAATGCATTTAACGTACGGAGAAGGTTATGAGCGATATACTGTAATTTATAGCTACTAGGAAAAATGGTGTTACCCATATATCCTGATTTCATGTCTCCATCAAAGCTTGGCGTAATTCTAAGGATTGCAAATTTGATAATTCTTAACATGGGTGGGTGAAAAAAGAATTAGTTGCAAAAGAGGAAATTCATATAGGTTACTTGCGCGGAAGATGGAATGTGATTGAAAGGCGGTTACTGTTGGACTCGATCTTTCAAGATTTATAATATAAGGAACAATTCTTACTTGCAGTGTGAACAATTTCTTCATGTTGGTCTTCGCAGTTGTAGCCCACACAAACTGCAGTAGTTTAAATGTGGTTGCAACAATGCATAATAAATTTGTAATTTCCATTTTAGAGGAAAAGTGTCACCGCGTCGTGAAAGTGAACCTGCAACTGAAAAAAATTTGTTGCTAAGGCGGTCAAGATGGCCATCCCAAGTCGTTAGACAAAAAATGCACTCCTAATGTTTTATGCTCGCTAAAAATATCAGTGCCCTGTCCTTCAAAGTTTAGCACATATTCGTGGTGTAGAACTTTATTCTTAGCACGAAATATTATTGCTTTGGTTTTTGCTGCATTTAATTGAAGCCGGTTTGAGTGAGACGAGGCTCATAACTTTTCTTGAGCGACGTTACACTTCGCTATGAGATACTCTAGGTGAGGGCAAGAGACGAGCAGAGCTATGTCGTAGGCATATATAATCAACCGAATAGTGTTGTCTATGTGACTAATGTCATTGATGAATACATTAAACAGTAGGGGCCCTAGTACACATCCCTGGGATACGTCAAGGCGGATTGGTAGAAAGCCAGAAGTTTCATTGTGGATAGATTTAGACTGAGTTCTGCTACAAAGATAGCTTTCAATTAGTGATAATGGCTTTCCGCGCATGCCACATGAATATAACTTATGTGCACGAATATAATAAATACGAATATAATAAATATAACTTATATGCACGAATATATCCTATCCACATGGTTGCTACAAAACAAACTTCAGTTGAATGCAGTAAAAACGAAGTACATGACATTTAAGCCAATAAATACGCATAAAAAATGATTCATTTACAACACTGAGGACAAAACTTAGAACAAGTAAATGTGCAAAAGTTTCCTGGGGTATATTTTAGTGAACACTTAGTCTTGGAGCCCTCATGTCAATCGCCTGCTCTCCGAATTCGCGAAGTCTGTTGGATGTCTTAGAAAAATAGCCTCTAATTTTTTTATTCTTTTGTTTATTGAGGAACCTCAAAGAGCTTTCTTTCATGGCTAATAAAAAAGTAAAAGATAAGAAAAAGAGTTGTGGAAGCAAGCACATAAGATTTATATTTTATTTCTTGAATTATGGCTTACAACAGGAAAGAATAACCTGCGAAAGGCTTTGTACAACTTGTGACTAAGGCCTGTTCCACTTGACGATCAGCTAAATTCCTCTGACATTTAGGGCAGAATCTAACCACCCAGAGTGAGCCAATAAATGCAAAGAAAACATGAGTGTTTAAGAACCCATACATGGAACTGAAGAGCAAATGCTCAAATTCATGAGACTGGCGAAATTGAAATAGAGAGGAAAACTCGAAGAATGCGGGGCTTCCCATTGAGTGCTTAACGCCACTGTTAAATGGCCTGAGAGAGGTCTTGGAACTCGCAGTTAGCCGCGGGCCGCGTGCGGAGACAAAAAAATCAGTGGAGCATCTGAGTCCTTTACCGCCTAAATACTGCGCTCTAAAAGAATATGTCCGCTGTGACAGCAACGCACATGCTCAGCGACTCCAGTCTAGCAGTCCTCAACTCGAAGTAGTGATCGCCGCAGTTTTTCCCGGACATTTTGAATGTGGGGAAAGGCTTGCGTTTCGGGGCAGCCGGTCAAAAGCAGTACAAGTCTGTGCGACTGTTTCAGAGGGTGAAGACGACTAGCGGTGGAGCAGGCCTTAAGGTGAAAGCACTAAAGAGTACCTGGCGAGAGCGCTTCACTCAACAAAATGCATGGCCAATTCTGCGATACATAGTTACGCCTTATAAACACTTGAATCTCGCAAACATCGTGACGTCGTGCTGATCTAAATATTCTGTGTGTTTAAACTATGGTTACTCATTAATTCGATATCCTTCTTCGAAGTCATAGAAGGCTGTACCCCGTGGAAGAGAGTGGAGAATGCGCGCAGGGTGGTTGTGGTAGTAACAACTGTATCTTGAAGCAAAACAAAAATATAAGAAGGACTTCCGGGAAGGGCTCCTACTTGTCCTAGAGTTCACGGCCGTGGGCTTCATGGAGAGTTTTGTGCACTATGCATGTTTGGCAAGCTGGTCGAGCAACTTCCAGAGTGGCCTCCCATGAGGAGGGGATGGGTTGGGTATGGGGAGTATTGTCATGGGTTGGGGGCATTCCCACAGTATAATGTATAAAGTGGCCTTGGCCGCCCCACATGTGGAGTTGAGTGGGAGGTCAAGGCAGGGTGGTAGCGATTAAGGTTGTAGGGTGAGATGTAACAGTTTGTCTGCAGTTGCCTCCAGGCCCCGTTCCCCAGAAAATAGGATGTCAGCGAGGTCAGCGAAAAATCATGGGCACGGCTCTGGCAAGTGGTCCCCTAGGTCCACTAGACAGGTGGGCCAAATAGGTCATGGGACCTTGCGGCGTGATCACCACCTGCCCATCGGATAGTGAGCAAACCGCCCACCGTGGCAGGTGGCAGTTATATTAACGATTGGTCGCTCGAGAAGAGCAACCTGGGTGGCACAAGGCCCACCGCTGGGACCACCTGCCATCGCAGGGCAGTGGCGCATCGTTCAACCGCTGCACCACACCGCCAGGAGGAATATGAGGGACCCGAGTAATCTAAGAATGTAAAGTATAGAATGACCTTCTGCATATATGGGCATTAACTCGTTGCTGATGTTGCTTTTGCTGATGTTCTTAACCTTTTTAGAGACAATTCCCAAGGCCTCACCTTCACTTGGGAGCTGCCGCAAGATGGCAAGATCCATTTTCTGGACGTTCAGTTTGATTTCACTGGCGTAGATTATGCATGTTGGGTGTATGACCCCCACTCCAAGAAAAGCCTCATGCCGTTCAACAGTGCCCATTCTAAACAGGTGAAACGAAGTATTGCCATGACGTGCTTACACGCCGCTCTCTCAAAATCAAGTGATCACTGTGTGCAGGCTGGCTTTGACAAGCAACTTCAGAGATTAAACAACGCTAGTTATCCCTGCCTTGTGATAACCGCTATTTGCGAAGCATCGCTGCAGAAGTTTAAACTCGCTTCGAGCGGTGCTCTACCAAGCAAGCAGCGAGATAAGAGGCCTATGGCTGTAATTCCGTATTTGCACAAAATAGCGCACAACATCAATAAGATAGGGGGTCATTCTGGTGTGAACGTGGTGTTTTCAACACCATGTACGCTTGACAAGATATGCTCCACGATGGACAAACGACCCCCAATGTGCGCTATAAAGCATAGGACGCGTTATACGGATTCCAGGTCCGAAGTCGTCTACGAGATACCGCTCCATACGATCTAAATTCGAGTATGCAACACCTGTATGCGGCCCTGCTCATGACAACTTAATTGATGATCTTGAGATGGTGCAAAATAACTCTACACGTTTAATCCTTACTAATTACAGCCGCACAGCTAGTATAGCTGCTATGAAGTCTAATTTCTGCCTCCCAACACTGACATCGCTTAGAAAAGTGTTTCGTGTCGCCATGTTCCGCAAGCTGTATCATCATCCCGCTCTACGTTGATCACCTCATCCCCCAGCCAATTTATTTATCCCGCCGCATTGATCATAATCACAAAGTCGGAATTGTGTCATGTAACACGAAATGCTTCTCGCAGTCATTCTTGCCGTGAACCTCACGTTACTGGAACCACCTTCCCGCAGAAGTTGCTGACATTGTAAATTATGAGCATCTTTTGTAAAACAGCGCGAACAACGACGGATGCATATATGCCAACTCGCCCAACTGAACGTTCTGCTTAGCTAAGTTATGAGTAGTTCCACGTAGCACTAGCTAACATTGTATATTCGGATGCTTTGTAACATTCTTGTAGCTAACGACATTTTCTGTTTTTTTTTGTATATTTACCCCTCTCCCTCTGTAATGCCACTGGCCCTGAGGGGTGATGTAAATAAATAAAAAAAATAATAGTGTGGGCATGTCTACATTGGGCAGACCGGCCATTGTTTCAACGAGAGAGCGAGTGAGCACAAGCGGACAATAAAAAACAAAGAAAGGGGGAACCTCCCTGATCACTGCAGAGACTGCAAAGATTGCGGACCGGTGCTGGAAGAGGGAAAGTTTTTCGGTAAAGGCCGAGAGCGAGTTGAAAGGGAAGTCATCGAAGCGTTTCACATACAGAAAGGTGGGGTCACGTGCATAAGCACTTCGTCGGTTAAGCTCAGCGGCCGGGAACTGGATTGTTAAGATGGTCGTGTGTAGTTCATGTCATTCCATCTTGTTATCGTGTTCGTAAATTTTCCATTGCTTGTTCTGTGAGTAGCAATTCACTGGCTTTTATGCCTAAATGTGATCTTTTTCTATGCACATATTTTTTCTTGTTAGCTTGTCCTGGCTATGATAACGCACTGATGATGATAATGTGCTGGTGTGTAAAGGTGTTGTTTTCCGCAATAAACTCAGGTGGTAGTAGGCGCTCTTTCTGTCTCCGTGTATTCATGTCTTTGTTCCTTTGCGCCATTCAAATTTATGATGAACCAACTAGCCCAACAGCAAGTACTTCTGTACAGTGAGGTAGTGGGAGAGTGAAGCGGCTGTTTTTTAATGAATGGTGACTTGGTGGTATGCACGCAGGAAACCTCCTGGGATCTGCTCACATATCACCAAATCACCACGCATGGGAGGTGTTTAGAGGATTATCGGTCGTAACTCATTGCTCAATATCTAAACCATTACTGCATATCTAAGTCATCACTCAGAGTGCACTTTTCACTAACCATTTCCACTATTAGAAGATATGGCCATACGCCATCTCGCAAATATCTTGCAGCAGTGTGGAACTCTACAGCTCTCTCATCCAATCAGGGCTGCAGGAACACAAAAGAGTTATTAAATTATTGGAACAGTATTATTCGAACAATATCGGAATTATTGTAGTAATCGGAAAGCTATTTTTTTAAGTACAGCGAGCGTCTCATTGTCTGGTTAAATTCGCACAGAAAGACTGCACGAACACAGCACTGCCGAGGCCGGCTGCCAAGTGGGGCGCCGCCGTTCGCAAACATGGCGTCCGCCGAGTCGGCCGAGTCTCCGTGCGCAGCACCTACACGCTGGTGCTATTTCCCTCCCAGTGATGGAGCCACCAGTCAATGGATGACGGGTGCGGAGGAACACACATATATAGTGCGCGCCGTTCTGACTGGCTCAGATCACCGTACGTTCCACAGTGCTGCCAACTGCTGTGAGATGGAGCCTAGCAGAAGTTTGGAGGGGGAGCCCAAAATCCACAGTACTTGAGCTTGACGTTTTGTGTACTCTGATGTGATAATTTTTTACCTTCGCCGAGTATATAGAGATTGTATAGCGAGCGCTGGCTCCGAAGTTACTTCGGCAGAACTAAATCCTTAAGCCAACATGCATCAAGATTAGTAATTATTGCAACATGTACACCTCGGCCTTAGCTAAACCATCTACTAAACTAACCTGAGAGGATGCCATCGGCAGCAGGCGGCCAGCGGAATCCTCCGCAAACGATGTCGCATCCTTTCCTTAACCCCAAATCAGCGGCTTTGGCGAAAACTCATTACATGGGCCGTTCAAGAGCACGAGATGGTTTATGCATGTACACCGCTAATCTATCGGCAGGAGCTGATTATCAAGATTACTATGCTTTTTAGATGTTAGTGGAGCTGTTTTAAATAGCCACAGTGTTTGATTTACTATGTCGCTGTTGTTGCAATATGTCTTTTTGTATTGTGAGCTGTGCCTTTCTTATGAATCGTATTGTGCAATGTCAGTACGCGTTAAAGAACCCCAGGTGGTCCGGAGCACTTGACTACGGTTTCCCGCATAGCCAGAGTCGCTTTGGGACGATAAACCCCCCTAAACCATACATAATCTTATTAGTGGGTTTGCGCACTTCATGTTTACCTTTTGCCAGGTACCTTTACTGGTCTTAAACTACGAGTCGACTGAACTGTGATTGAAACTCTAGGAGATTGAACAATTTGGTCACGGCCATTGGCGATAAGGAACTTGTCCTATTAGCCGAGCCAATCCAGCACCTAGCCAAGACTGCTCAAGCTTCCCAACTGTTATGGAGATTAACAGCTATTTATGAGCTCAATGGTGTAAAGCGGAAAACAGTTGAGCTCAGTCAGCACAGCTAAATCATGAACAGCCACACCTTGAACGCTGAGATTCAGGCGACCCGGTCGTTCGCACGGAAAGCCTTGGAACAACACTGGAGTGTCTATTATATGCTTAGGAAGCACGTTTTCGAATGTGAAATACATTTCGTGAATTCGATGCTGCCCAAGATCATTAGAGTATCAAATTTGGCTGTGAAGATTTCATTTGGTTTAGTTCATTGCAGACAAGATAATTTCCGCTAACAGCGTGGAAAACCTGTCTCCCCCTTCGTCTCGAGGCGGCAGACCGTCATCAACTTCATGCATCGGAACTGCGCTGGCTGGGCAAGGAGGAAAGCTCCCTCATGGGGGAAGCGATAGCAGAGACGAGAGCGCCACCTCGAAAGCTACGCGGAACTCCGCGTAGCCATTGAGAGTCTCTTTGGGTTATGGGAGCCAGCATCGTGAGTGGTTGCAGCCGCACGCTCTCGTCATCTTCCAAGGCAGGCGCACGGGAAAATCCCGCGCCCTGCCACTACCCTTATGGTTCCAGGCAGCGAAGCGAACGCAGCAAACGCGCGCTCTCGTCCCCTCCCCCGGCAAATACCCGGGGATGGATTTGCCCCAAGGATGCGGCGCGCACGGGGAGACCCGGCCGCCATTGTTGGCGCGTGCAAACGTTCGCCGCCGATACCTACGAAGTCTCGCGCCTGGCCCAGCCGGTAAGTAGGAAGCCCTTCTTACGTCGCCTTCTATTTTCGAAGAATGCCTCGTTGATGTTCTGTAGCTAGCTGGCCCGCTCTGTGTATTGTTTGCATGTGTAATGAATAAAATGTGAATGTGCACGCTTTGTCATCCCTCCCTTTGTTCCCATGAGCACGAACTTCTCCGCGGTTAGCGAGCAAAGACGCGGCACCAGCGGAGTGGTAGTGCGGAGTGGAAGACTGCTCCCTATGCCGCCACAACAGGAGGGTGAAACCTGTGCTTATCTGGGGGCTATGGGCTGGCCGGTCAAGATATACTTAATGTACAATGTTATGCAATGCTGATTTCTCCATGAAAACTCTTCAGGAATTGAACATATGTAACACCACGTACAAGTTAACGTTCATTTCACTTGTACTTCACATTTATTTCACACAACTCCAAGAGCACAACTCTTGGAGTTGAGTTATCTGGCTAGGTGGATACCTTTCTCAAGCATAGTTGGAAATAGTAATTGGTGGTTTGCCTAACATGTGGTGATCACCTTTTTAAATTCGTTCTTCAGAGCAAATATTGGTTGAAAAAATTAAACTTTCTATATAACCGGTCGACAGCTAACCTGCCGGCCGATCTTCAACCGTTATAATGCACGGGCACATGTGGACATATCGTTGCTCTTGCAGTAGGATTGCGAGGTAGGTCGCGATGTATCTTGCGTACTTCTTCCCATCGGAAGGAAAATTTTGCTGCCGCATGCTGTTCTATCCATGCAGGGTAGTCAACATTTATTAAAACTCCAGAGCCGTATTTTGAAGTCAGTTTTTTTTTTTTCATTCATCTAGCACTGGCAGCTGCGATGCTGAGGCTGATGGCCGGCAAGCGACTTGAGCCCCCGGCTCCAGGTGTCAAACCTGGGGCCCGCCAATGGCAATAATGGAAAATTGAAAATCGGAAAAAGAATGAACAACTGCCGGCCATAGGGCGCTTTTTGTAACGTTTCTCTAGGCAGATCTGTTTCTTTCCAGAAGGGGAAAGAATCGTGTCGACATACGGCCCCTAGGTAACTTTTCTTTGTTTTGTCAGCTTCATTTTTTTTTCTCTCTCGAAGTCGTTACACGTCCCATTCAGACAGTACATGCGGTTCCCGCAGATAATAAAAAAAGCGGAAAGCATGCTAACGAGATGAGCAAGCCCAGCTTTCCTGACAGAGGAACAGATGCGCGTGTTTGCGCGCGTGCGAATGCAAACCTTCGTCGCAGAGAGAAGCGTGCGCCGTCCGCTCCAGGGGCCGAAGCGGCGCCACTTGCTTCACTCCCACTAATTGGTGACGGCACAAGTTCCGCGATCCAGCTTTCTCCAGCTAATTAGTGTCGCGGGTGCGTCTCAATCGGCTCGGCGGCCGGTTGCAGTTCCAATTTGCAGACTGGGCCGACGCGGCCCTCGGTATACCTGTGGCTGCACCTCGTCGATGCTCTCTCGCGACGAGTGCCATTTATTGCGGAGCTCGCTGCGTAAGCTGACTCTCCCGATGCGTTATTCTTTTGTTTGCCGCAAGAAAGGAAACGGAAGCATGAGTTTCACCCTCGGGCCGAGTTAAGTTCTTCCATGCCTTCCCTTGGTACGACTTAAAAAATTAACGATACCCGCTTTCTTTCCCCTCCCCTCGAGTACCTTGCTTTTTTTATCCTTTGAGGAGCTTCCAGTAAGCTGATCTTAACCGCTGAGCAATAATAGGGTTTTTTTAAGCAATAATTAAGCAATAATACTGTTTTCGGAACCACTGCTCTCGTTATTTCCGGCGGTCGATCAGAAAAAGGATATTCGTTGACATAAAATATAGCACTTTGCTGGATGTTTTGTGTGCGAGCCTTCAGACGATGCCTAATAATAAGTACAGCTTTTTTTCTCTCCGTTAGTAAGGCGTTATAGTTTGTTTCATTTTTATTGCCTGCAAGGTGTGAACATGTCTGCAACGGTATTCATCCATCTTCTGTGCGTGACAGAATGCGGGGGCAAACTTCGCGACGTCTTTCAATAATGCCTCAGGTCATAAGCAACGTACGAGCCTGTCGGATTCTTGTTGGTGGCTTATTCTTTCACAAAAGCTATCCGCCACGCGACTGCTAGACCAAAAGGCTGGTAATCTTGGAAGCAGTGGTTAATCATTTTCCGCCAGCCATGAACAATAGCATACTGTGCAGGGTCGAGAGAAAGGTGCTGAAGAATTAAAGGTAACGAAATATCCGCTTGCTTTCGAATCGATCAAACGTTATTACGCGACAGCGTATACAGCTCGTTCGGTCGAAAAGCCGTCGGCGTAGTAGTAGCTGGCACCGCCTGTCGGAAATAATTAGGGGCTGCCTAAAAGAAATAGTATCGTGGTGATTTGTGGTTCTAATGATTGGTGATTGATTGGTTTGCTATAAGCGATGACGAGGTAATGAAATCGTTGTAATTAATTGATTAATTACACAAACAAAAAATTAGAAAAATGGGTTTAATTTTGTCAAAATTTGCAGAATGAAAAGCTATTGCTTGATGGTGGTAATTAAAAAAGTTTAGAATGTGTAATTGATGAATTGATTAATTTAAACAATTGAAACAAAAATGCATTCAAGGGTGTTTCCAACGGGCGAGGCATCGCGTCGAACGGGCGATGGCGTTCCGTCGACTCCCTGATAGTGCTGCAACACGCTGTCGCGTTCCACTCTTAAAGGTGAAGCTTAAGCGTCCTCCAATTTTTTATTTCAAGCTTTCGGAGCACGTATATATAAAAAGGTCGTGTCTGCTTTGTGGGGACTCGCCCTGCCCTCTCCACTTTAGATTTTTTCCCTCGCGATGCGTCCTCTCTTTTTACCTTAACTAACTTTTTACCTAACCGCTTTGCAGCGACTCTAGCGCCAGAGACACCGTGACTGTTGCGGGTGCGATAGGGTGCCTCAATGGGCCAGCGCCGCTTTGGGCGTTGAGGCTCCCTAGGGCGCGGGGGAGACATCTTTCTTTCTCTTGGGCTTCGGAACCTCATCGCTTGCGGACGTTTCGGCGCGGAACTCCGCTATACGCCAGTGGGGAGAGGTCTCGTGGGAACGTTTCCAGCGAGCTCGTCCCGTCTGATCACAGAGTTTCTCCCTTTCCCTAGTGTGGACAATGTTCGCTCGTAACCGTGCGTGTGAGTCGGACGACCTCGATTCCTTATTGTATTTCGTGTCTAGATGGAGTTATTGTTGTAGCAGCAATCCTTTTTGGTGTCAGCTAGTGTAATTGTTCCTTTGTTCCCACAGAGCAAGGCCCGCCGTGGGCGGCGTGGGCTCTGTAGCGCCCGCGATCACGGGATGGGGTCGGCGGTTTGAACGGCCAGTCACGGTCAAGCGGGGAAAGCGTATCTATCCCTCCCCACAATCAACCCCACAGCGTCCTCCCCGACCACGAGGAACTGGAAGCGGCAAGCGATAAATTTATCTTTTTGAAACCAATGCTCTTCCAAACTGTCTTGCCAAAGGGCTTGCGGAACGTGTGAAAGTGAGGCATAAACCCTTCGTCAAAAGTTTACAGCCCGATGGGTTTGCTTCTGGGCCACGCCGTGTGTCTCGCTAGGTCCACCCCCCCACCTCCCCGCGTTCCAGATCCCTTGAAGGTGAGATGAATTTTCGGCCTCACCCGTACAAAGGTTAGAACTTTTACGGAGCCTCATTACGCAGATTACAGGCAAACCGCCTTGGGCTCTACCCCTTTGACAAAGGCTGTACATGACGCTCCGATTGCAAAACTGTGAGAAGCATAGTACGACATGATGAGATTCTGAAGTCGAAGCAAAACCTTATTCTCCGGGAGCCGCAGGCCATCGGGATCAAGGGAAGATAATTTTATGGGTCTCTTATTTTCAGCAAAAGATGGAACATTTCAGCGGTGTCAGTTTAATAGGACAGCACGAACGCAAGATCAGCAAGTGCCCTCTCCTTATTTGAGTGGCATCGCCCTTTGCAGGTACATTGTATACTGATTGTGAT
Source organism: Amblyomma americanum (assembly GCF_052857255.1). Taxonomy (NCBI): domain Eukaryota; kingdom Metazoa; phylum Arthropoda; class Arachnida; order Ixodida; family Ixodidae; genus Amblyomma; species Amblyomma americanum. The sequence continues at coordinate 218,357,590 of NC_135497.1, forward strand.
TGGTTCTTAATCCCTGTGAATGTTTGTTTTCGAATTCTCTTGATTTTTTTAAATTTTGAATTGCTGGCTTTCTGTGCTTGCATCTACGTCAACACACTCCTGTATGGACCTGTACTGGATACAGTAGGACTGTGTGACTAAATAAATAAATAAAAATTGGCGGTGGTTTAGCTCTGGTTAAACCCAGAGTGACGCGATAGCTACAGCTGGCTGAGTGGTACTTGGTCACGTGACCAACCCCGTGGTGAGCCACGTGATCGGCCACGGCACCGCGCCGCCGGCAGCTTCTCCGCACTACGTGACCAACCACGCTGAAGGCTCGAAATGCTACCGTAGTGTAGCTATCGCTACAATAAATAAATAAACAAACAAACAAACAAACAAACAAACAAACAAATAAATAAATAAATAAATAAATAAATAAATAAATAAATAAATTTGAGGCCCTTTTCTTCAGGCTTTTGTGTCTTATGAGGAATGAATCTGTGCAGGAATTCCGAGTATCGCGTAAATGTTGACCTATTAATTTCGCTCTGCGTGTCCTGTGTAATGTGGACGGGTTGGCTTGTTTTCCTCGAAAACCAGAGGAGGCTGAACGTTCCGTCGAGGTGTTAGGCTACTACTACGTATCAAATGGCTATATGTAGAAATTAACCAGGGAAGCTGGGATCATCGCTAGTCAGGTGTCCCAAATGCTCTGAATCTAACAGTGCCGATCCATTACTTAAGCCAAGAACGCGTAACGGTGGCTTGCAAAAAAAAAAATCGTGAGGGTGTAAATTTTAACCCTAGAAAGGAGAAATGCATAAAAGAGTGCGTATTCATGGCTTCTATTGTTTATCCTCCAGCTGGGAAACTGTATTTCCGGCTACCCATGTTACCCGTTGTGAAGGTATGCAGCAGCAAGCAGAAAGTCAGTAGCTCGCTCCGCAAAAGTCTTTTAGATTTGCCCTTTGCAAACAATCAGGGCGGAGAGCTCACCCGCTCTCTCACAAAAACACAACAAAGATTGCAAGTCAGAATCGAGCGTTTGGCGATAGTGCCATCCACGTCCTCAAACCACCTGCTCTTTAAAAACTTCCGAAGAAAGACTTCGGTAAGCTGCAGAGATTTTCGGTTTTGTTTGTGCAAACATTTCTGTGGGGAAGCAGCGAACTAACCGCGTGCCTTTCGACTTTCCTTTTTTGTCGATAGGCCTGTGTGAGTAGTTCTTCTTCCTACATTCTGGAACAGAGTGCAACACATTCTCCTCGAACCAGGCAGCGTCGCGTCATCGGGAGCCTGTGGTGGCAGTCCCGCTCAAATATGGTTAATAGAAGGGGTTCCCGCAGCAGCACCTGTCGTATGAAGACGTTTCCGGCGCTGTCCGAGGCCAAAACGTATGAGCAACCTTCCCAAGGCGGTCCCGTGACACTGTGGTGGCTGGAAAACCAAGGCTAAAAGAACCTTACATTGGGATCAATATTTTCAGAGGTCGACGTAGTTTGGTTGCGTTGTTTCATCCAAGGAGCCGATAGTCCATTCAATCTTCTAATTTCGATGCAAATTAATGACACGGCATCTAGGACTCATGTGTTTAGTGTGCCACACATCCGGCCATTGAGAGAAATATTGCCATTTGAATTCCTCAATACTCGTCCGCCTCTTCGGGGGGGTGGGGGGGGGGGGGGGGGGGGCTCTACATTACGGGCCTGTTGACGACAGAGCGACTGCAACGACGACGGCATATAATGTATAAATCCTGCGTATAAATATACAGCAATACCTGTCGGCTTGTATTATTTCGTAATTCCCACCATTGCGATTTCTGAACGAGAGAAATGTGTGCGAAAGTCTGCACGCGTCATTTATTTTTCGCTTCAGCCTACTACGCTTAAATATCGACCCTCTTTGGCTTTGATAGACGGACACTAAGTCGCGTTTGACGTATGCTGCCATGCATGCATAATTATATGAGTTCGAAAAGCGTAACGCGCATGTAAATATGCCTACATATCATATGTACATGAGGCTAGACATGTAGGCAAAGAAGCTCGCAGCGCATGATCTCACAACCACCTCGGCCTTCTCTACACTTGAGATGCGTCACACGACGCCTATCGCGACAGCGTGTTTACAGAAGGTTCAACATTCACCGTCACCTCTGAGAATAAGCTATGCCCGGGCGACGTGCGGCTTTGCCAGTATTGTGCCTATGCTTTTTGTGACGAGCGACCGACAGTGTTGCGCAACCTGAGACGGAAGTTTGGATGTGCCATAAGATAGCACCGTACGGTCTGCTTTCCCTCAGCCATCCCGAAATGTGAGGCGCGTGGTATGTCAGCTATTTCTGAACATTTGAGAGGAACCTTACCTTCTAAGGCAGCGGTAAGTAGAGCTCACTTCCCCTAAACGTCAACATCGCAGCACACACCAATCACTCTACAACTGTATTTCCATCAGACTGGGGCTCAGGAAGAGAGGGTTTTCAAATTTTCCCCGATTTTAACGTTCACACATCCGAGCTACCCAGAACAATGACATTGTCGTCTCTTTGCTGTAAATTGGGTTTCTTGCAGTGTATGCCATTTACATGAGAGGCATTATGCACTCCTGCACCCCAAAAGGATACTTTCTTTCTTTTTAATTTCTTTTTACCGCGTTCCGTTCTATCGTGTAACTTCTATTTCAGCCGTGCTTCTCTTTCTACACGTCCTTCTTTTGCCATCCAGATTCCATTGACGCCTGTCCTCCTTTCTAAAACACCATCTTTTGAATTCTTTAAACACTTCTTTGCTAAAATTTATAATCCCATCCGCCGTGGTGCCTCGGTAGTTACCGTGGTCGGCTGCTGACTTGAAAGACACGGGTTCAATCCCGGCCACGGCGGTCGCATTTCGATGGAGGCGAAATGCTAGAGGCCTGTGTAATGTGCAATGTCAGTGCTTGTTAATGAGCCCCAATTGCTCGAAATTTCCGAAGCCCTTCACTGTGGCGTCCCTCACAGCCAGAGTCACTTTGCGACGTTATACACCCATAAACATAAACCAAACCAATTTACGATTTTAATACCCTTCTTTTTAGTTAATTCAAGCGCGCTAAGTCAGTAATACGCCCAAAAACCGTCACACTTGTTTTTAAATCTGGTGATGGAAAGCCACCAAAAAAGGCTGCAAGAAAAGGCGATCAAATTATTGTCTAACTAATGCAAAAGTGAGCAAGTTAAGCGTCACAGGAGGAGTATAATTCGTGCTACTTAGCCTTTTTGCTTGTATCTCTCAAGATTAGGAAGCGTAACAGCCGTGTGCCGACACACAGACACACCCATTTTGCTGGCTCCTCCCTCCCCCTTCCTTCCTCCCACCCTCCTTTCCTTCCTTCCTTCCTTCCTTCCTTCCTTCCTTCCTTCCTTCCTTCCTTCCTTCCTTCCTTCCTTCCTTCCTTCCTTCCTTCCTTCCTTCCTTCCTTCCTTCCTTCCTTCCTTCCTTCCTTCCTTCCTTCCTTCCTTCCTTCCTTCTTTCCTTCCTTCCTTCCTTCGCTCTCTCCTTCCCGTTTCCGGTATTTCTTCCTTGCTTCTTGCTTTCTTTCCGTACCTGACGTGCTAAATTATAAACAGTCAAAAGATACGAAAAAATCATTAATGCTCAACTACAAGTGGAGTTTTGCTGCACTAGAGAAAGCAGGGCTAGCATAATGTCACAAATTCCTTCCGGCTATAGTATTAAGTTTTGATTATTCTTCATGCCGACCGATAGATTCGGACAAGTAGCTGGTTGCGTCGCTGCACCCAGTACTAAAGCGAAAACAGAACAATTTAAATAATATTGTTATTCCGGGTCTGGAAAGTTGGTTTTACAATTATGAACATGCTGACTCTTTTATTCGCTTATGACAGAAGAAATCACAGTGTCGAAAATGATGCGATAAATTTTGTAGCGGTAAAACTTGTTTAAACCAAAGTACATAATCGCTAGTACGTGCGCTCTGAAATTGCGTAGCCTTGCGTAGGCTTTACGCAGGATTTGAAGTCTGCCGACACATTTTTGTGCATAAAAGTATTCATTGGAAAGCTGCGGTAATGTAAATGTACAGTCATACACGGCTTTACTAATGTGAACGTGAAGTACATTCACGGGAAGAATAATATGGACAACGCTTCCGCGTCTAGACAGCTCTGTCGCGTAGCATAAAGGAAATAGAAATGTTTGAATCATTTATGTGCTACGGCAAAATTAAATATTGCATGCATGTGCATCTAACATCCATTACTTTTTGCAAAGGAACGCGTTAACAAACTTTGACCGCCGAACCATCGTCGATTTTCTTCTGCCTGTGACTGTACATTGAAGCTTCCGTGATAAGAACAATTGCATCACAACACAACAACTAAAATTATCGCCATCACTAGTCCACCTCGTAAGTTAAAACCTTAGGTTCTAGAACATCTTCGCACCAATGCATTAGGTAATACCGATTGTTTCCTATATGGTGGATACTATATGCAAAAGTGATTAGCTCTAAGGAAGGAAAACTGCCCTGAACTTTGATGCGTGTTACCCCTGTAAATTGTACCACTTAAATGGGTTCTGGAAGGGGCTCTCAAAAAGGGCGCGGTATTCCTTAAATGTAAAAGGACGCCGCTTCACAATACCCTCCAGCAAATTCTTTTCTAATTAATTTTATAGAAGGTGTGTTCTCTGTAGTCAAAATTTGAATTTAAACCTCTTCGCACCTTTCTCTCTCCTCTCGTCACTTTTTGCAAGCTGAAAGGTCGGCGCTCCTCCGCCAGCCCCATCGCCGGCGCGCGCGGGAATTCCCTAAGAGGCGGAGCTTCCTGACCCTCTGGAGGCAGCGCTGCTGACTGGCCGCGGCCATGGTAGCTGTTTGACGCCTGAAAGGGTATAACCAATAGCCACCTCTGAACAGAATTAGGCAGAAGCGTGCCGAGGAGGAGGGCGCGACATGAAAAAGTCGCCGGAGAGCACTCGCCAACTTTCGCGCATGATTGCACGTTGCCTGCTGCGTTTAGGAGTATAATATTTGGCTCAGGTGTTGATTACGTGAGTATGCAGTGATTGGGGTGAGTTTATGTACTGTCATTATAAGGTTCTTTAGAGCTTCTTAATGAAAAAGTTAGAAGCAGGAGGCGAAGGCTATTGACAAGCCCCCGTAACGTTCTGCGTGCTAGTTCATCCAGGTCTTAGCGCCCACTTGGTAGATAAAGGACAACTGTACGGACTATTGTGCGCCAGCCACGGCGCTAAGCCTCCTCTCTTTTTAGTGTATCTAGATATTTTGTCGATGAGGCAGGTTGTATTTACTTGCGCCCCGTTGACTCCTTTAATACTGCCAAATGACGTGACAGAATGGTGCCCAGACCGGTAGGAAGAACCGAATTCCACTAACACCCTTTTCGCTAATTGTTTTGAAACAATACCGTCTTAGATTTTGTACTTGAATATCTGGGTGCCCGTATCATATATGTAACATCCGCAGAATATGCCACGTGATCATGTCAGCATCGCCTATCTCGTGGGGCCTACAAGCAGCGCGAATATTTTATACTATTAATCGCCGTTGAACAACGCGCAGAAGCATAATCCCGCCGCATTAGGATTATGACCGTTCCAGACCTTAAATGACTCGAAGTTGTGCGAAACAAATGCGGCCGCTTTGTTCTGTGCTATTACAGCGCATTTTGTCGAGAAAAGAGTCCCCTCTCTGCACCCTGTGGAGCTGCGTCCAAGCATGTGTGCTTAATAGTTTCAGTATATTCAATAAATATGTATTGTCACCCACAGTTAATCAGAAAATTCGGCATTGCCCCAATCCTTCGGCGTGATTGAACTAGAGTTACAAACTTCATACGCTATTATGCGATACTAGTTCGTTTCTTTTTTTTAATAATTTATGGGAACCCTGTACTGCACCGCGTTGTGCAATTTGTCGTCTAGCGCCGGTAGAGTTTGATGATTTATCGCAATCTTCGCGTTCTCTTATTTTCACCCTTCGTCACTGGCTCAAGAAAAGCAACCATCAGGCATCCTCCTAACGCTGGGACGAGCTGCTTGGGGCGGCGAATGAGGCGAGAATGGAACAGAATTTGCAGGAAATAATCGTGATATCTGACTGAATCAAGCTATTTTTAGTGCGAAAGCATTATACCAGTGGGCAAACCCCGAGCAACCTCTCGCGATGCTTATGAACTTGTGCCAAGTGAAATAAATAAAACAAAAATAAATCAAATAAGTATTGCCGCGACTGTGATTCGAATCCGTGGTGGCGCGATCGGATCAGCTTCGCTGGCCAGTGCACAAGAGCACTATAGGCTGTCGCTGCAGCCGACCACGGCTCGTGTTGAACTGCAACACACTCTCGCGCTGTGCGTTGCACATCGTCGTATTCATCAACTTCCAGCTGCGGCGCGAAGACACAGACAGCTTATCGTCGCTATCATTCATGCAGTTCTGCTTTCACACGTTTATAGAATTTAGGCAAAAAATCACTGTCACTTTTTTGTTGCAAATTAAGTAAATTACCACAATGTTTTACGGCTTTACGTTTACGCGTCACTGACATTATACAATCCCACCTCCAGTGGGCTTGTGATTGCGAGCAACAAAAACAATACGAGATTAAAACTAAGGCAATTAAAAGTACGACGCGCTGATTCCTAGGCTTCTATTTGCAAATGCGGAATGTGATTTTTTCACGCCTTTCTCGTCGGCACTCCCGGCTGTGCGTAATTATCATAATCGCACCCGATTGATGAACGCTGTTATGCAAGAAGCTTTGCGAACGTGGTACTAAGTTTCTTCATGTTGCTTGGTAAGTATTCGAACGCGATATCAGTTCATGACAGCACGGGCGTGCGTACGAACCGCGACAGGCAAATATATCAATATCTAAGCCGGGTATCATGACAGGCCTGGGCGGCCGGCAGTCGCTACAGAGAGCGAATGCACCTTACATACGCGAAAGCACGAATAAAGTCGTGTATCCGGTCTCGTCTTTGTAAAACGGGCATCTAGGAATGTAATTGCATCTGAAAACGCTGGCTAAACGCGAGAAGAACTCAAGCACAAATCCCCAACAGGCCAACCAAAAATTCCACACTCAAGCAACAGCTTGTATGGCTAAAGTAAACACCAGCGAAAATTGTTTTATACTCTGTTAAAAGCACCGATACCCAAGAGCGAAGACTCTGTCCGACAGGAAATGAGATCTCACAGACGAAATGGCAACCAGTGTTCTTTAGATGGTCTATTTACTTTCCGTGATAAAAAAAGGGCTTCCAGCAAATTAGAGTTCTACTGTGCGGTGCAACAATAGGGCACTCGTTTGCACGACAAATGAAAGTGCGCCTTGATGACATTTGTCCTTTCAGCTGCGCTTGAATGTGGTCGAAACCCACTTGCCAAGATTCGAAACTTTCGTGGAGGGCAATGAAAGCCCGAAAATCGAACACTTCGTCCCTCATGCCTTGCCATTCTGAGCGTTATCTGACCTCTACAGCCATGTGGTTGCACTCCGTGCTGCAGTCCGGTGCACTGCACAACAATGTGCGAGGGCTAGATTTCACGTCAATTCCGCCAAAACTCTTAGCCTCTTATTTCCGCTTACAGTTCCTGGTGCATCGTTTAGGTTCCTTCTTGGTGCAAGTAGCAGCATTGCAAGGAAATCATTGGCTAAGTTGAACAAACGTTTATATACAGTTGCGCTGCGGTGATTTAGAGCTCAATTCTCGTTCAGCTTTTGTTGCAGTCATTTAATCCACACCATGAAGGAAAATATCAAATCTTGTGGTGTGTTATGTGAGAAAAACTTGAGCGCTTGAAGGCACCTGTAGGACCTTGCGGATGAAATGCGGACTAATCGCTTCTGCAGAATTTCAGCGTATGCTTATTTACTACCAGGTCTATCAGTAACACATAACTGACTTTTAAGGAAGCGATTAACAGAAGGACCGAAACAAGGCAGCAGTTTTGGTAACCACGTCAGAACGTACTGATTCTGATAAAAATTTTCCAGACGCCGAAACACCGCAGAGCTGCCATTTTTCGCCAGAAATCCAACTACCTGCGCTGACTGCCCTCCATTCTGTACCATGGGCCATTAGGTCTGCAGCTTGGAAAATCACTGTTGTTATTTATTTGTCGAAGTCTTTCTACATTTGCAACCAAATCTTAAAATAAAAATCACGATCTCAAAAAAAGTTATCGCGCCCAAACTCTAGTTTTATGCTTATGGCTATGCTCATTTCATTACCTTACATAACAGCCACTCTTAAGGGGTGCAAAGTTATGGCTGATGAGCTACAATACGTAAATTTTATTGACGAATCTTGAAGATTTTGCGAAGTTGTTTAAGAGGAGGTAACATCTTCTAAAATAAACTACGCACCTTTGTTAGACGTGCGTTAACATGCGCTAGCTTTAAGTGAATCATACTGCCGCCAATATTTGCAGTGTTTGTTCGTTTTTCAAACATGCCGCGACACCACCTTATCGCTTTGTTTGCGACGCAAGACGCGACTAGATTTATCTCGATTGATCGCAGCCAGGCAAAGCTGATTCTACGTTGTTCCGGAATGTTCTAGTAACTTTGCGCCCTTTATCTCGAATGTTCGCTATCAGCTTTAAATTGAGCACGGCCGACAGCGGCGGGCATTCTGTTCGACGACCGCCGAGCACGCTTGTCGCTTCGCCGCCGCCGAGTGATTCAGTCCATTTTGGGTGCAAGTCAGCCCAATAAACAGTTCTTTTACAAGACCCTTTCGTCCGTCTTCATCGCTGCTTCGACTGCCGTCACCACTACGTGACATCTGGTGGAGGTGCGGGGTAGCCTTCCATGTTCCGGACGCCCCCTTCAAGTCGTGAAGCCAGCCCTGAGCGCTTCGCACCCGAGGACGAACCAGCAGCTCAGCGAGCCAGCCGACGTCTCCAGGGAGAGGAGCCTGAGTTTGGGAAACTGCCGGACCGCACCAGACAGCGAAAAGACGCTGCTACGAGCACCGCAACCTCGCCGAAGATGTCGACACCGATCATACTGCAGCAGCCGCGGGTGCCGCCAACTTTCAGTGGATCCCTAGTCGAAGACCCTGAAGAATGGTTGGACCAATTTGAGCGCGTGGCGTCATTCAACAAGTGGGATGATGCGGCTAAGGTTGGACACGTTTTTTTCTCATTGGATGGCTCCGCACGCACGTGGTACGAAAACTACGAGTCGTCCCTTACGACATGGGAGCTATTCAAGAGAGAACTATTGAAGGTATTCACCAGTGTCGTGAGGAAAGAAAGAGCCGAACGACTCCTCGAGTCCAGGATCCAGCTTCCGAATGAGCCCGTCCGCAGTTACATCGAGGAGATGAAGCGCCTATTTCGCCGCGCCGACCCCGGGATGACCGAGGAAAAGAAAGTTCAGTTTTTCATGCGCGGCGTAAAAGAACAACTCTTTGCAAGCCTCGTCCGCCAGCCGCCAAAAACAGTCGAGGAGTTTATGCAAGAAGCCTGCACGATTGAGAATACCCTCGACGTTCGAGCTCGGCAGTACAATCGCCCTTCCTCTGCCTGTGCAATCCGTTCGGACACGCCGGCCACCACCAGCGACAGCTTGCGGGAAGTTATCCGCGAAATCATCCGAGAGGAGCTACGCCGATTACTGCCATCTTCCCCACAGCCACAAGCAGCGACTCTGATGGATGTGGTACGGGAAGAAGTGCAACAGGCATTTGGCACCCCGACGGCCACAGAACCCCAGGCCATGACCTACGCCGCTGCAGTAAGTACTGCTCAGCCCCAGCGACAACCCCCCCGTCCTCCCCGAGATGAGCCAATCGTTCCACAACGCCGCCTCCCAGCCCCCGCCCGCCCAGCCTATGACCGACGCTCAAGCCCCAGGAAATGCGACGCCTGGAGGACTTCCGACAACCGGCCGTTGTGCTTCCATTGCGGTGAGGCCGGCCATATTCTTCGTCACTGCCCGTACCGACGTATCGGTCTTCGAGGATTTGCCGTTAACGCCCCACGACCACGCTTCGGACAACGTCCGCACGAAATCGACGAGTACCTGCGTCGAGAAGAGTACACGCCGAACCGCTTGTAGAGCATTTTCGATATTTTTTTGTCATGAAAGCTATTCTTTGCGTCGTAAGGGGGTTTTACTTTTTACGCTGCTACTTCAGACGTGTTATTTGTAAAAAGGAAATAAAAAGGCTACAAAAGCAAGCGAAGTGGGAAGGTATAGGAGTGAACAAAAAGATATGATATTCCAGTTTTTATGGCGAAAACTCTATTTCACTAGCAATCCTGAAAAAGGCGAAGCTTGCCTGAAGCCTTTCAGATATCTGCAGAAATAAATAAATATTGCCGCGGCAGGGTTTCTACCCGGCGGTGGTTCGAACAGATCAGCGTGACTGGCCATTGCACGAGAGCACTATACTATCGCCGCAGTTTTTTTTTGTTTATTGTAGACAAATAGGGCCGAAAAGAAAAGTCTAAGCACGCTTATGCCACAAAACACCAGGGCACCTTACCCCTGCACGACCCCACCTTCCAAAACATCAAAAGTCTAGGAGGCACACACATGCATCCAGATAGGGGTGCCAGCAAGGCGGCTATTCCAGGGCAGCATATACTCCCCACATCAAAGCGCACCGCTCACGAAACAAAGATTGCGACGACCGTGGTGATTCGGCGTGGCGGTCCATCGTGCGGCTTTTCCAGAGACTAAATAGTCCCAGCCTATTAAAGAGATCATATGGCACAACACTGTTTTCTCTGCAGGCAAAAAACGGATACTGTAGGGTGTGATGTCAATGTCCTTCTTAATTTTTCATTGTAATATGTCCCAGAAGAACATAGCATCATTGCACAGAACAAAACAATGGTCAGTTGTCACTGGTGTATTGCACAGGCGGCAATTCACCGTCCATGGCGCAAGTATCGCTTCAGCATGAAGCCATGCCTTCACAGGTAGGGTGGATTGTGAAGTTTAAAGAAGGATGCTTTTGCTACAGAAGAAATGCACATTCGCCTAACACGTTTTAAAGCACTGGTGTCAATGAACTCCAGAAAAGCTTGCCGATACAACGATACAGGAAACAAACACTCTGTAAGTGACTGAGTCATCTGCCTTCCGGAGAGGCTATACAGGTATAGTGTAAAGGAAAGTGCACAGTGAGGAAATTGAAGGTGTCGGCAACTTCCTTTAGGAATCCCCATAAAGGCCCCTCACGAGTGTGTCCAGTCGGTGCGAATAGGAAAGGCAAATGAGCACTGAGACGCCTGATAAGCACAGCTACCAAAGAAGGGTGGTTTGCCGATTTGAAGAAAGAAAAAAAACGCGAAATAAGCTGATGCACGAATGCGTGAACAAGGCCTATTCCACCCGACTCTAGAGAAATAAATAGGTTTCCACGACGCATGGGTTCCCATAGGGAACGCCTTACGAAGATAGCAAATATTATGTGCATCAGCTGCACTTTCTTCCTTACACAGTGGAGAACCTGCAGCACATAGGCAAGTTTTGCTAATAAAAAAATGTTGCAGACTTGAGCCAGAGCAAGCACTGACAGGTCCCTACCCATCCATCGCCGCAGCCGATCACGCCTCGTGTTGTGTTGTTGTTGTTGTTGTCTCTCGCGCTCCTTCTTCTTCGCCTTAGCGCTGTGCATTGCACGTCGTCGTCTTCATCGACTTCCATCTGTCCGCCAAAGTCACGAGAGGCAAGGAAATGAGCATAACCGGCTCCCTGGGTGAGTGGACACCTCAATCATGGTTTTAGTTACGAGGCGGTAGTGACAGAGAGATGTGCGCTGCTTGCGTTTGCGCTGACAAAGTTTTGGCAGAAGCACGGCACTGGAGCAATAGGCCGACGGCGTTCATTGGGTTCATTAGCGCTGGTTTGGACAGCATCGATTTTTGAGGAACTGAAAGCCGCATAACCGCCTCCATGGGTCAGTGGACACCTCAATCGCGCTTTCAGGTATGTAGCGGTGGTGTCCGCCTACAAAAATCTGGTTTCGCGCAATATTTTGTGCTTTCGAATGCTAAAACGCCGGCAGTTTTTCGAATTTAGCTTTTATTTTACCGTACTGAACCTTGCGCATGAGGCTGATGGGACGACAGCGTCAGACGTTTTGCACAACAGCAACCAATAGTTCTCATGATATTAAGCCGCCTTTCATTCCCACAGGAAATTTCCTGAAAAACTGTTTTCTGCGCCGCGGGAGGGTACCGGCTATGTTATATGTTTTTGTTACGAAATGAGGCAACAATTTCTAGAATGCCTTTTCACATTAAACCTAATACCAGTGGTTCACACGCAGGCTTTTTCTGTCGATCACTGCTTGACACCGCCGAAGCATGGAGTCCAGCGCGATGCCAGTGAACGCCTACATTACGTTTCCCCACATCTGCAGCAGCTGGAACACTTTCTGCTAAGTGCTGCACGCTTTTTATCCCTCGGACGATGCGCGATGCTTATCGAAATATATTCAATTGAAATCATCTTATTAGGCCGGCTTAGCCACTCCATTAGATCCTTCGTCCTCTTCCTCAAATTTTTCCCAAGCGTAGAACAGTGCTTCAGGTCGTAGTTATGTTGAAACACATAACAAAATCCAAGATTATTGCGTGCTTATGAAAGCATAACCTTTTCAAGACTGCACTGATAAACATCTTCGTTTATGGCACCCTGAATTCAGTCAAGGAGGCAAACTTCACGAGTAGAGAAAAGGCCCAATGCAGTTATGTTCAGGCCTCTGTTGTAGAACTTTGGAATTTTCTAGCAAGGTGCATATGTATTATGTTTGGGGCGATGTATACAATAAATCCTATCATTTCCGCACAACAACTTCGACTATTCAAAAGAAACTGCACTTTTCAATCTGCCACCTATCCACAGGTGTTCCGTTACGTCCATCGTCCTGGAAACCCAATTATTTTCACAGATGCGCAGGTGTTGATCTGGGCTCCTGTCTTTAGCTCAGCACATTGCACATGACGTCTCACAGTCGATGAAGTCACAATAAAGCTCCATGCCTGAGCCAAATTTTCTGAATTGTCGATAACACAGTCTATAGTTTTTTTAAGCTCGCGCGAACAATAGACAGTTTCAGCTGTGCGTACGCAACGGCTTAGCGTACGCAAGGAGTTTGCGGGGACGGTAGTGCGCATGCGCAGAACGCAAGCGCAAGCCCTGCGTCTTGCGTGCGTACGCTAGCCAGCGGACTGCGTTGCGGTGCTTGCGTGGCTTGCGTACGCTAACTTTGACAAGATGGCGGCGCCCTGCTCGCCCACTTCGTAATAAATAAATGTCGCCGCTGGATTCTCCAACGCAATAGCTCGCTCAAATGGTAGCGGTTCGCTTTTATTTCGCCTACTAATGCCCACACGCAGCGGTATAAGCGATAACTAGCCCCTGTTTTTCAGATAATTTGGTGATCTTCAATCTCCTAGGCCTAACTATATGCAGTGTGTTTTCCTCGTAGCAACGACACCTGGCGAAGCAGTTTTCTGGCTTTTAGCCAGTTCTTACATTTTCTTCGGTTTGCATAGTTTTTTTCTTGGAACAAAAAAAGGCTCACAATGCACTCGCACTAGTTATCAGTAATCACCGATGAAATTTTCTACAACCGAGCGTTGATGTCCTTTACCGTCTTATCACTAGATGGCGCTACGTGCGCCTGAAGGACGCTATGGCTCGGCCAGCTAAAACTATACTTCGGAGCGGACAGTGTAACGCACGCAGCGCCGTAGCGTTTTGCGTACGCACAGCTCAAACTGTCTAATGTCTCTCTCAACCACTTAGTTTGTCGTTCTGGCGTGTCTCTTGACAAAATATAAAAAGCGAACTTCCACTAAACCTTTATCTGTTCTGAGCTTGTGACGGCGTGGACAGCACTACTTTGAAATCCAATTGGACCTTATAGTGTTTCATCCAATAGTTGTGGCTGCTGATAATTGCTATTTGAGCAGTCTTAAGGACGTTATGTTAACATGACAGTACACCCACTCCTTACAAAAAATGTGCTGTAATACATGTAACCGCATATATGTGACTTGAAAATGACAACAAATTAATAATAATTTAGAACAGACGGAAGTGAACGCAATGGAAAGTGCCCACGAAAAGAGAAAAATGGAAAAAGAAGTGAAGTCAAACATGTGCACCTACGCTTCCAACAATTCCTGACGGAAGACGAGGGTATTATTGCATTGAAATACACTCAGAAATAGGAAATTGATCTTTTATATCCGTGACAATTTGAATTTTCACGAAACGTTGAAAATATACCTTTTTATACACTACTGTACTTCAGGTGAACGTTTACAAAAGAAAAATAAAAATGCCTCAGCGTTGAGTAAAATAGTTATAACAGCATTATGTCAGTGAATCCCCGCAGTTTCCCCTCCTGAATGTAGCGTCGGATATGGACAACCTTGCAGGCGTCCGAGCCTGCTATTAAACAAAAATCTACAGAGTAAGTTCCTGGTTACTTTGGCTGCTGTTACGTTCTCAGCTATGGCCGCCCCAAGAGACTAGCATGCTGAAAAGCCATAACACCCACATTTTGTAAAAATGGCTTTAATATTACCGGAAATCTCTGGCAGAAAATTTTCTTTATATATTGTTTCAAAATGCCATTGCATCTCTTCCTGTGGCGGAGATTTCGAAATGCAAGCACTTCTGGACATCAGTTCCAGCAATTTTGGATAAGAGCACTTTCCAAAGGAAAAGAGTTTATGAACGCAGTTTTTCATACATTGAAAGATTTCACTATAAGGATCAATATATCCGCAGATCTCACGTCGGCAGGCTTGCATTTTTTGCTATTAACATTTTGCTATCGTCAAAAGCGTTCCGCATTAGTTTTCTAGGACAGTCATAACTGCTCGATGGGAACCATGGAAAAACAACAAAATATTTATCTGCGCTTCGGAAGAATGGGTCGTTACCTTCAATAATTTTATGACAGTACTTTACAGTATTCCAATATTCAAATTATTTGCCCAGGAATGCTGGACTTGTGCAACTTCAGGTGAATTGTGCTTAACGAACACCGCTTCATCCTTTCGAGTGGAAATAGTTATTCTATTTGTGAAGTTTTTCGAGCACTCTGTAAAAAAATGAAACTTTTTGTCGGTTTGTGCATACAGAGCGTTGAAGTTTTAAAGTGTGTCCTAAAAACGGAGGTTTCCTCTAATCCTTCTTTAAGAAATCAGTGCATTAATTTTGTCGAGCGTCTTTCTAGCTTGTAAAAGGCAAATTCTCAAATTGGGTTCATAATGCACAAAAGCAGTTCCTTTCGTCCTACTTTCGTCGAAATGTGTTAGTGCCTGATATCTCGCTAATATCAACAGTGTATGATGAATTCTCATGCTCAGTACTGGGTTTTCTCTGGCAGGCTTTTCGTTTGCTAGCGGCCTCATTTCTTTCAATAAGAATGCTACTCCTTGGACAGCTGAACAGTTCAGGCAGGCCCACGCTAGCGTCCTATGTTTCTACAGGGCTGTGCATGAGTTATTATGTGAAGCCTTGATTTTATGCTCGCTCTGATAACCTTGTTCACTCTCTTTGCTCTTCTGAGATGAACACCAGTCCTTCAAGGATAGCTTGAAGGCACCATGTCGTGGAGCCGATACCCTCCCGCGCTGCTGTATATCGCGTATATAATTCCACGACTTGGACTTCTCTCTCTCTCCTCTCTCTCTCTCTCTCTCTCTCTCTCTATATATATATATATATATATATATATATATATATATATATATATATATATATATATATATATATATATATATATATATATATATATATATATATATATATATATATATATATATATATTAGCCGACAAGGCAAATGACATGAGGGGATCGTTTGACAAACATATGAAGGAAGACAACAGTCACCGGGACCAAGGTGCATATGGGCATGTTTCTATTTTTTTTTTAATTTGTAGTGTCAATTAATTAAAGAATAATACTTCGATTAATCTGTGGCTTAAATAAAAGTACTTATAAAGCAGTAGAAAAAACAACCAAGCCGCCGGTGGGATCACAACCCACGACCTCCGAATATCGCGTCCGGGGCTCTTACCAACTGAGCTACGGCGACGGCTGTCCAATCTGCTGCTCTCGTGGTTATTTATGTTTATTTGGTGTACGCGAACCTTGAGAGTGTTCACCAGCGCCACCCTCGACCATAGCGGCGGACGTAGCACGTCCTGTAATACCGCGAGCGTGACGTGGAACGTCATCTAACGGTGAGGGCGGAAACTGTGCGAGAGCCCTCTTAAGCAACCTGTGGCATCAAGACTGCCAGAACTGAGACCCTCGTTAAGCTATTAGCAGACAAGGTAAATTAAATGAGGGGCCCGTTTGACAAACTTATGAAGGGAGCCAACAGTCACCGAAACCAAGGTGCATAGGGGAACGTTATTATTATTTTTTTATGTGTTGTGCTTATCAGTGGGATAATATTACTTACATTAATAAATCTCTTAAAGAAAATTACTTATAAAGCAGCAGAAAAAACAACCATGCCGCCGGTGGGATCCGAACCCACGACCTCCGAATATCGCGTCCGGGGCTCTTACCAACTGAGCTACGGCGACGGCTGTCCAATCTGCTGCTCTCGTGGGTATTTACAAAACTCGCTGACGCGAGACGGCGCCAGCATACCCAATTGGAGCCATACGATGACCCTGACTCCTGAGTTTCTGCCCTTATCGGAGGGACTTGGCATCAGAACAACCTAGCAACAGGCGAACACGTCCAGTGCCTGCGGCAACTGACGGAATGAACGGAGTCGCAGAAAAATAGTGACATCCACCGAATGTCGAGGGAGGGCCTAGTCTTAGCGTTCTGACGCAGGTGCACAAAAAGAGCAGGACGTCCAGGTGACGTGCAGGTAACAAGTTATCGATTGCCACTGCCCCACTGATACCCCCACCGGGCGCTCTTTGCTCAGTGACAGTATGAGTGGAGTCGCAGTACTCGCGTTCGCGCTCGTTTCTTTTCCTTGTAGAAGAGCATGCTGATTAACGGTTAGCTAGCTAGCAGGCGTGACGTCTTCCAGGACGCCTTCTCTCGGATATCCAGTGGTGGAAGTCGCCTTCGGCTGCACCGCTGCTGAGAGCTAGGACTTTCGGTAGTGCCGCCGCACACACAAAAGAAGAAAAATAAACATCCAACCCCCATATTCGATAAGTGAAGGCTAAACATGTGGCGCACTATCCGTCGCAAGAGATGGTTTTCGCAACGTTAAGACTTTCAGGCTTCCGGCAGCCTGGCGTACTTCCAGTGGACTCTGATGTGTCAGTGCAGGTGGCCATGGCGGTTTTGTCTCAGGCATTTGGTAAGGTGTTTTGAAGCTTACCACGTCAAGTTTTCCGGTAAATGGAGGACGTGGATGCAGAATCGCTTTAGGCGCAGTTCCTGTGTCCTATTTGGCAGTCACTGCCGCTCCGTCGTCCCATAAAAGCTGGACAACTCGGCGAGTTTTTTTCTCATAGTATACGAAGCGTGACCTGATGTTTCAGAGATCGAGGGCCGCGTATACCCACAGTTGAAAGCTCTAAGGGCAGCAGGGTGACACGTTCTTACCGGGACTGTACCGGCTCCGGCTGCTTTCTGTACCCGGCCATGAGCCAATTCGCCTTCACTCCGGCATAGTGCGCAGGGAAGCCTTTCTTCAGGCTGATCACGAACAAAGCGAGCTCCCCAAGCGCGCGTGAGCGTGACCCCAAGTAGAAGGCGCAGAAAAAAGCTCACAGCCCGATTACGATACTTGGCCATGCGTTATTACAGCGATGCTGTTTAAGTAAAGTTCTGCTAGTTTTGCGCGGGCGGCGCGTTTACGATTACCGTAATTACCCGACTCAAGAGGGCACCCTATTTTATGTTCGCAAAAAAAGGAAGGAAAAACACAGTTTGTGCAGAAACCTGAAGCAACAGTCATGTCTGCTTCCATATTACTCCTCGTCTCTCTTATCATAATTTTTCTTCGTTGTCATCGCGGCGAGTTCACCTCACCGCAATAAACGCGAACAACGCAGTTGCAAGGCCATCACTTGGAGGCAAATGGAAATCAATGGCTATAACACAGAACACATTCCAAGCCTTAAACTCTCGCGTGAGGGGGCGGCTTACCAGTCACGTAAGCGGGAAACCGAACTGCCAGCGGTCCTGTAGTACCGGATTCCGGCGCGACGCCCGCTCCATGTGTGTTACTAGCAATGAAGTCACTAACCGCCAGTTCACCTTCGTACTAACTACCGCTAGTTTGAGAAAGCGACCACCATCACGAGCGAACTGGGTAATTAACGCGAAGCTCTAATTTTCGTCATCGGCACCAAACTGCATATAAATTTACAATCGTTTCAGACACTCGGAGCGCCATGCATTCTGGCGGGAGAGAGCACCGGCACGGGGCACACGTGTGCAAGCCCCGGCTCGACTCCGTGGTTCGGCATTATGTGTCCGTGTGACGTGGAGGTTCTATGCGTGAAGAAAATATCAAGCAAAAAGGCTAAGCGTAGACATCCGGGCTAGTTGGCGGTTTGTCCGCGGTGTCCGCGGAATACGAGTCATTATGTTACAAGATAGCTAGCTGTTGTAAACTTTTTCTTCTTAATTACGTGCTGTTTAGGAAATAAAATTCTTTGTTCCTGATAACAAGGCAAGTAAGCTTTGCCCGCTAACTTGGGCGAAGTGCACTTTAGAAAGCTCGCGCTTTGTTTTCCATTAGCCGCATATTGATAATGTTCGCCCTTACAAGCTACGGAATGCACGCGCTGCCGTTAACGTGCAAAGACAAAATTCCTGCGCTCAACTTGATCAGAGAGCGATGTTTTTTGGTCCCATCTTTGAACTGGCTTCCAGAGGGTCTGAAAAAATAAGTAAATACCTTGAGACACCCGGCTCAGAGCTCCAGCCATTTTGCTGCCACTCCACATCCAGCATACACTTCATGAATGCACTCGGTCACAAGAGGCAGTAGGAAGGGTTTGAGCTGGTTTTGTTGGTGGGGCGAGCCAGCTTCCTCGATAACTAGGGTAGAAGTTTTGGGTGAAGATATTGTAAGACAGGGTAGTGGTTTTGTGCGGCGGTAGTTCCACATCACGTCAGTACTGGATGAATTACCCTGCATTTAAGACGGGAACGGCATCAGACGGCCTCTGCATACAGTGTGTGCAGTAGTGGGGAGTCCTTGATGTTTGAGAATGCGCGTTGCGCAACATGGCGCACACATCGCGCGTGAATCTCGGAAGGCAGGGGACATATGCGAGAGTCGTAGTGTGTCACCGCAGCCCTTGGAGGATGGCGGTCTTTCCTTCGTGGGCGAGACTGATCCGATCGATATGGATACTCTGTCGGAAGAATGCGGCTTCGAATAAATCACCCCAACTGCGACTTGAATGACACTGCCGAACTGAGCACATGGAAATTCGAGCGCGCAGGCCGGAAGTATTGCGAGCAAAAGAACACGCTATGTGGACGCCGTGCTCCTGAGCCATTAATCTTTCCAAACTGTGGAGCACACTTTGCGGGAGTCAAATACCCGAGAATTTGAGAAGCACCGTGTCGCGGAAGCATAGCGTAACACAACATTTTCAGAACCAGGGCCGTACTTGCAGCCCACAAGTCCGTGGAGTAAAAAAACAGGCTCTAATACAAGAAACCCGACGACGTTCCCGCAGGCTATGTTATTGGTAAAAGCCACGTCCTTGTCAGTGCGGCTGAAAGCACCTGCGACCTAATAAGCCACTGAACAAATTGCTAGCACACCTAAAAGTCCTAAATGCCGTGCATTACGCTTCGTAAGGTGCTTTCAGCAAAATTTGACACCGCGCTACGGAAGGCTCCTGAAACGCCCTATGGTTCACATAATGCGTCTTGGTCAAAATATTTTGGCCCGGTGACAACTTTATGACTATTTTAAATATCTCCCTAAAAGACAAGGTAACCTGAGTGGCGGATCAGATTTAGATGTTTTCAGCGCCCGTACCCTGAACTCGGCGTTTAGCAAAATATTATATACCCTCTGGCAGCGCCACTGGGTTTCTACATTCGGAACAGGCTTTTTGCCTTCACCGACACGTGCGCTGCAAGAAAAGCTGCCGTTGCAAAACCCCTTGTTCATCACACGCGTCTACACACTGAAAACCAAGTGAAAAGAAGCACTGCCACAAAACCTCTTAGAAAATCCATACAACACACGCACCGAAGCTCTGTCATACAAGTGGGACGGCTTGAAGCAACAGCCCGCACCGTCTCTGTTTTGTTCGCCGCCGAAACCTCGTCAAGTACAGCGAGGCGCAATCACGATGAACCGAATATACCTTCGGAACAGGGAAGGAAGACATTAGAGGCGGCAGTATACTGCATTACCGTACGGCCCTGGTCAAAACACTTCGGATCACGCCTAAAAAAGTTCTTGCAAAGTGCGGATGAAGCTCATCTTCATTCTACAGAAATGTAGGGCTTCAGGAGTGTCATCAGAGCCCCACTAGAGGCCTGTAAAGCGAACAATGTGGCCCCAAGTCTTTTGACAAAGGTCGTGCAAGTCTCACGATCTCGAAAAGATGGCCCCTGAGAACGGAGTCGATATAATACGTCTCGCTTGCCGCAAACTTGCTCGCCTGTGCACTCGCATTTCGATGAGAAACCGCAAAGAGGAGGCAGGCCAGAAAGAAAAGCACAAAATTCAATATGTGCCGGAGTCGAGTATGGTAGAAAACCGGTCATTTTTCCGGTTAACCTCCCTTCCTTTCCTCATCCTCCTGTGTTGCGACAACGCCAGTTGTGGAACTGACAGCAGTCTTCTTGTTGCAGCTTTCGTCGCAGAAGAAATTGCAATTTGTAGCAGGAAAAATGGTATTTTGTTACAGATATTGCAGCTTTTCTGGCGGAAAAAAATTGCGTTTCGAGAAAATTTTCAGTTCTTGCAGCACTTAAAGAAAGACAGGGCCGTAGCGAAATCTTTCCTTTTGGAGACGGCAAGTTCAGATGTTCACTATGATCACTATAAAGCAAAAATTAAACACCCTAAACCGATATGCCATCTTCACAGCGCTCTTTCTTTCACAAGAACTCTAAGATGGTCAAATGAAAAAAAAAGAGGCTTTGTTGAGCACCGTAATTTTTGTTCAAAGTGATAAAGAGATATGCGTACAAAATGGACACAAAACGCTCGAACAATGCCACCGGCGGAATAACACCAGAGGTCGCTATCAAGGGGGCACAATGTAGTGCACTACTGACGATACGGAACGAGAATCTCGCAAAACGAATGCGAAACGGCATCTCGGCCGTATACAAGGTGGACGGCACCACCCTTTCCAAGTACCCCCGCAATTCTCGGAGAGCAGCGCAGACAGACTGATTATGCCCAAATGCGACTTTCTCGACGAGACATGGCCTGCTTAGTGTTCGCGCATCAGTTCCGCTGCACGGCGCCCTGTGAGTGATGTGAGATTATGCATAAATGCTGCCGCATTTGAACGATAATAAGCGAAGTGAATTCGGCAGCAATATTTTCTTCTCAGCGCATCAACAGCGCTCGACTGATTTGAGCGATTAGCTTAGGGAGTTAGTTGAAACTATGCACGAAAAATTTCGTGATGTTTTAAATCGTTTACAACAGTCACATCCTGAGGCGTACGAAGCGTGCTTTCTACCAAGAGTGCCAGACAGATTGAGTTTCCGAACCTTTCGGGAAATTCCTCAGATGATGCTGCACGCGCTTACCCACACCTTGAATTTTATTGCTGGTGCAGCTTCCACCGCCGCGGTGAAACGAACGCTTCGCAAATGAACGAGCGAAAACGAAATTATACCGCGCGAGAGATTCCGCGGGCAGCGCCATATGAGATGCACCTGCGCGAGCTGGCGCCCAGGCTTTTGTTTCGTTTCCGGCTTGCGCTTTCTTATCCCATGCGGCCCATAAGCAGAGGTGGGCATTTGACCTCAAAAATCTGGACCTAACATCAACCTCAAAAAGAATTTGCTGACCTCACTCAACCTCAACCTCGACAGTTGAGGTTGAGGTCTCCTTCGACGCCCTCACCTCACGTTTCCTGAGGCCACTGCTGACCTCACTCAACCTCACCTCAACCTCAAATTCTGAGGCTGAGGCTGACGTCGGCTGCTCGACCTCAGAAAACAAACGAAAACAAACAAAAAGCGATTAAGAAGTTTTTCAGTTAAAAACAAATTCTGAGAATCCAGTGAGACAGGAAAGCCAAAATGATGACGGAAGGTGTGTACAGACACTATTGATGTGCACGCAATAGGAGAAGCTTATAATCTGGGATGAGCCCTCAGAGGGTATATGGCCTGCGGCCAGGAGCGCCCCATACGCGGTTACCACCAGTACGTCGGTGAGTACTATATATGTGTCAATATTTGACAACCTGCTTCGTGTATACTTGTTCGTATTGAAGCCTCTCGCTCATTCACGCACGAACCGGCAATTCACAAACACAGACCTTCTACACCATATACCAGAAATTGGGAGGAGTGGGGAAGTATTCATAATAATAATTGGTTTCTGGGGAAACAAAATGGCGCAGTATCTGTCTCATATATCGTTGGATACCTGAACCGCGCCGTAAGGGAAGGGATAAAAGAGGGAGTGAAAGAAGCAAAAAAGAGAGAGGTGCTGTAGTGGAGGCCTCCGGAATATTTTCGTCCATCTGGGCATCTTTAACTTGCACTGGTATCGCACAGAACCACGGGCGCGTTATCGTTTTGCCTCCATCGAAACGCAGCCGCCGCGGTCGGGTTAGAACCAGGGAACTTCGGATCAGTAGCCGGGCACCTAACCACTGAGCCTCCGCGGCGGGGGCAGAGAGGGAGCCAGTTGGCGCTTTCAATCGGAATTAATTTCAACGTGACAGCGTTAAGGAGCTCCTGTTGCAGAAAAGCCGGTGTCGTCGGCGTCTTTGACCGTGAGCGAAAAATGGCGCACCGCGATGGACACCTGAACCGCGCCGTAAGGGAAGGGATTTTCCTTCCCTTACGGCGTGGTACGGGTTTCCACCGAGAATTGTGAGACAGGCGTCATTTCCTTTCCTTAAAACCAATTTTAATTTCAATTTCCTTCCCTTACGGCCCGGTTCGGGTGTCCCCCAATATATGTGAGACAGGCGTCCTTTCCTTTCCTTAAAAAATTTATTTTCATTTTCCTTGCCTTACGGCGCCGTTCGGGTGTCCATCAAGATATGTTTCCTTTCCTTAAATTGTCCGGGCAAGGGGTCACACCGAAGGACGATGACATTCCGTGGATTCCTTGGCAATGTTGCAACACGCTGTCGCGTCCTGCTCTTAAAGGCAAAGCTTAAGCATCATCCAAAATTTTATTTTGCCCCAGTACCACAACGCCACGTACCTCAAAGCGTGAATGAGTGTTTGCCCCGCCGCGGTGGCTCAGTGGTTAGGGCGCTCGACTACTGATCCGGAGTTCCCGGGTTCGAACCCGACCGCGGCGGCTGCGTTTTTATGGAGGAAAAACGCTAAGGCGCCCGTGTGCTGTGCGATGTCAGTGCACGTTAAAGATCCCCAGGTGGTCGAAATTATTCCGGAGCCCTCCACTACGGCACCACTATCTTCCTTTCTTCTTTCATTCCCTCCTTTACCCTTCCCTTACGGCGCGGTTCAGGTGTCCAACGATATATGAGACAGATACTGCGCCATTTCCTTTCCCCCAAAAAAACCAATTATTATTAAGCGTCCACTGAACCAGGTAGCCAGTTATGCGCTGTTCATTTCCCAAAAATCATCGGTGTCCAGAACGTTGTCAACGCCAATGGCAATGAACACAATGAACTCCGACAGCTTTCGGTTTATATTATGAATTAGCAGAGCTAATCCAGGTTCTTTTCTGAGGCTGACATGGGACGAGAGTGCCTCTGGGTTTATGCTGCTTGTGTAAAATGTTCTTAGAAGCTAACAACGATGAAGCGAAGGACAAATTTTGGAAGGCAAAACAGCCCCTCTCTCGTGGTTGACCATCAATACCACGAGCCAAAACAGAAAAATCTCTTGTCAGCACACGTGTTGTGTAACAAAGGGGGGGTCTTTACAATGGGACAAAGGTACCTAAGGCATCCAAGCATGGCGGAATGAACCAGGTAGCAAACACTTAAGCGCTATCTGAGTCGTGCAGGGACCCAGGGGCCTGCGGCCCTGAATTCTGTTATAATAGTTTCCTCTTTAAATAATAATAATAATTGGTTTTGGGGGGAAAGGAAATGGCGCAGTATCTGTCTCATATATCGTTGGACACCTGAACCGCGCAGTAAGGGAAGGGATAAAGGAGGGAGTGAAAGAAGAAAGGAAGAAGAGGTGCCGTAGTGGAGGGCTCCGGAATAATTTCGACCACCTGGGGATCTTTAACGTGCACTGACATCGCACAGCACACGGGCGCCTTAGCGTTTTTCCTCCATAAAAACGCAGCCGCCGCGGTCGGGTTCGAACCCGGGAACTCCGGATCAGTAGTCGAGCGCCCTAACCACTGAGCCATCGCAGCGGGGCCGAATGGCAGTAGAATGAGTGTTTTTTGCACATGAATCCCGAGGCAATAAGGAGTTAAATAAGGATAACTGTTTTTGTGTACACTTGAAATATTGATTGAAAGTTGTTTTTATGAGAAACGTTTTTTTAATGGAAATATAAATGTTGGAATTTAACTGTTATTTGAAGCAAATGCGCCATTCGCGCACGCACCACAGCACGGACTGTCATCTATGGACACACACAGAGTGTAGTTTATTACTGTAATTGGACGTATTGTTGTTGTCCACCCTAGCCACTGAACCACCGCGGCGGGTATGGCTCAGTGGTTAGGGCGCTCGGCTACTAATCTGGAGTTCCCGGGTTCGAACCCGACCGCGGCGGCTGCGTTTTTATGGAGGCAAAACGCTAAGGTGCCCGTGTGCTGTGCGATGTCAGTGCACGTTAAAGATTCCCAGGTGGTCGAAATTATTCCCGAGCCTTCCACTACGGCACCTCTTTCTTCCTTTCTTCTTTCACTCCCTCCTTTATCCCTTGTCTTACGGCACCGTTCAGGTGTCCAACGATATAAAAGAGAGATACTGAGCCATTTACTTTCCCCCCAAACCAATTATAATTATTACTTAGCGCACACCAGCAAGAGGGGACGCTCTTTGACAGCTCCTCTGCAAAGCAGCTCGCGGATCCAGTCAATTTCTGTACACGGACCTTTCGCTTGTTCTCGCAATCCCCTTTCGAAGATCCCGAGAGCTAAACGAATCTCAGCCTGGCAGTAGACGACCCTGCAAAGCAAGCGTCAAAAGCAACTCCACGCAGCTGGCTCGCAAACGCGAAGCACGAACGTTGACGACGGCGTGCGATTAGACGTATATGTCCGACTAACTGGCTTCAAAGTGGATAGGCGGTGACGCTGTAGATAAGCAAATACACTCGTCAAATCCTCAAAGAACTGCCCAGGAACACGTCGCTGCTTGTCGGCAGTTAATAAATGCGGCAGGCATTTGATGCACTGGCTCAGGCCGTACTGGAACTCCGCGCAATCTTCAGGAATATAAAGCCGAACAGTTGTACGGGGCAACACACCACCCAACAGTTCTACATTACGGCCCTAACCCCCTTGCTGGTCGTTAGAAACCTGGGAAAGAAAAAGCAATAAGCACCTTCATCACTACCTCACGGCTTTTAGCTCAAGCTCGAGTGGCCACAGCTGGTCTGGCCACGATCGACAATAAAACGAACAGATGGACACAGCAATAGATGAGCGCTTTTACCTTAAACGTATAATACCGCATGGCGTTGAAACTAGGGCACAAAGGTTAAGGCGCGAGACTTCACAGATCTCACAGAAGGGGCACTTTCGGCAGGAGCTCATTCCTAAATGAGCCTCTCGTCCTTTACTGTTTCCTTGGGACTGACCGGTGGTCAGCGCTAACAATTACGGGCGAAAGTCTGGCAATTTCGACGCCATTACGCCATTCACATTTAGCCAGGCAATCTGGACCAATGATGTCGGAATTCAATAAAGAACTGCGATGCACTCCCATAAGCACGCGCAGACGTCGCCTCTGCTACGACCCCACCGCGGGGGCACGTGCAGTGGCTGGTATCTCCTGCAGGTGGCTTGCATAAACATTGAAAACCACCCAACGAGTCTGTCCTTTGGTTGATAATCACCAAGCGAACGATGAGCACTCGAAATTGTGGAAGAGACGTATGCACGGTCGCAGAAAAAGAGAAGAAAAAAAAAACAAAATGCGACCAGACGCGCTAACACAGAGGCAGGCGACGGATGCGTCAATCCGTGTAAAAAAACAAAAACGCGGAAGGCTGAACTGCGAAAACAAAGGAGCCAGAAGAAAATTGCGCGAGATTGCCTCGTTGTCCTCAAGTGTTTCAAAGTGTTCATTTTGTCGGAAGGAACTCTATTACTCTTCCAATCACTTTTCCTTCTTCCCACTTACCCCAGCCTTACATCAGAGTCCAGTCATCCATCCCCATCTGGGCATTGGCAGAAAACGCTATTGTTTGGAAGTCGGGAGAGGAGGGGGAGGAGGAGGAGGAACAACTTTATTTACGTCATGGCCTAATGGCATCATGACCTAATGGCGCCGTGACGGGGGCCCAGGCGGCAACTCAGCGGAGGATCTGAGGCCTTTGTCGCTCAAGAGCCGCCGAGACCTGCTGGACGGCCCAGGTTTGCACGTCACGGTCAGAGCATTCCGCCGCAGCCGCGAGTCGCGGCGGAATCGTTATGCTTTTAGAAGCCTCGTCGGGGAATTTTGTGCAGTCCCATAAAATGTGCGTCAGAGTTGCCCTCTCCCGCTGGCACACAAGACACACATCACTTTCATATAAGTTTGGGTATAGATGAGTCATTAACACCGGGGTTGGTAAAGAACCAGTTTGTAGTTGTCTAAACAGCACCGCCTCCGCTCGGCTCAGTCCCGGGTGTGGGGGTGGGAAAGTCCTTCGAGCGAGGCGGTAAAACTGCTTAAGTTCATTGAATGTTGTCATGTGGTCTTTGGCACTACACCACGTTGGACGGTCGGTTGCAGCGGCGCGGTTGGTTAGCGCTCGCGCCACTGCATGTGCTGTCTCGTTGTGGTTAGCGTGCTTCTCCGACGCATCGTTGCCCGCATGCGCCGGGAACCACCTGAGTCTGACATACCTTTCTTCCCGTTGTAGGTTAGTCGAGCACAGAACGCGCACAGCCTCACCGCACACTTTGCCCTTGGCGTATTTCCGCACTGCACTTCGGGAATCACACAGCACTGTTTGGCATCCGGGGTCGGCAATGGCCAAGGCAATGGCTACCTCCTCCGCCTGACATGCCTCTGGAACCCGTAAGCTTGCCGCTGCCCTCGTGGCGCCTGATGACGCATCGATGACAGAAGTTAAGTCGGGAGAAACACACTTAAAACTTGAAGGCTCACTTCTGAGAAAAGTGAAGATAAACAGGCGACCCGAAACGGAAACCTCACTTTGGTTTATCAAGGCTCAGATTACAAAATAAGAACACAAATGTTTGGTGAGCGAGCACAGAAACGCAACGAAAGCTAAGGTGACGAAGAATTCAAGCGACTAAAATTTTCGAGCTTACTATCAATTACAAGCCCACCCTGCGCACTAGATTATATGCGAGCATATTACTCGAATTTTTGCACACAGCTTTGAATTGCAGCTGCTATTGTAAATACGGCGTACACAACAACGCCTTTTAGTGCCGAAACTCAGCCTTACCCAACATCCAGCAGGCATCGGCGCCGAGTTCTTGTACCGTTACAAAATACCCACAGGCTACCAACTAACATGCATACTCACCCGCGACTGAGTTTTTTCAATGACACCGAACTTTGCTGCACATAAACAGCTTCTGCGTTTACAGACGCATATTTGGAATGCGACATAAGGGCATGAGTTCGTCTTATAATTGCGGAGAGCGGGAAATCTGAACCTCGCGGAGTGAGGTTGCAAGGACCGCTGACTGTGCTGATAACGTCCTGCTCCAAAAGCCGAGAAAAAAAAATCTACCATGGTTTCTCGCCCTCCTTACAAATTAATTCACTGGCAAGCGCCAGGCTAACGTGTTTCGATATCGTGTTTATCAACGAAGTGTGCGTACTGTTCGTGTACACGTATAGGACATAGGACGCCGCAGTTAATAATAATAATAATTGGTTTTTGGTGGAAAGGAAATGGCGCAGTATCTGTCATATATCGTTGGACACCTGAACCGCGTCGTAAGGGAAGGAATAAAGGAGGGAATGAAAGAAGAAAGAGAGAAATAGGTGCCGTAGTGGAGGGCTCCGGAATAATTTCGACCACCTGGGGATCTTTAACGTGCACTGACATCGCACAGCACACGGGCGCCTTAGCGTTTTCCTCCATAAAAACGCAGCCGCCGCGGTCGGGATCGAACCCGGGAACTCCGGATCAGTAGTCGAGCGCTCTAACCACTGAGCCACCGCGGCAGGTCAACGCCGCAGTTGCAGTATACATTTCCAGTACGAAATATTGTGCGAAAGCAGGTTTTTGCAGGTGGACACCAACGCCACGTGCTTGAAAGCGCGTTTCCTTTCCTTTCGCGAGTTAGGCACAGATGGAAGTTGGCGAAGACGACGACGTTGAATGCACAGCGCGAGAGCGTTGCAGTTAAACGCAAGGCGTGATTGGCTGCAGCGATAGGACGGAGAAAGACGTAGACGCCGTCCCATTCGGATGTGTTCCTCGATGCTCTCCGCAACAAAGGTTCAACCGGCCTCTGGCCGAGGCTTTGCTCAGGTTAACGCTGGCATGAATGATTATTGTATTGTAATCCCTCGTTTTCCAAGCAGTTAGCTCGCTGTTCACTTCTTTTTCCTGCAGGCCGACCTCATTCGACGCCCGTACCGTGCCCAGGACTTCAGCGATGCCTTCCGAACTGTTTTGGATCTAAAGAGTTCCATCGAATAATTCCAGACGTATCATGGCCTGGATGGTGTCCTGAAAATCGGCAGAGTCTAAACTAAAGCTCGTCTCATGTGGCGACTTGTTGGCCCAGACCCGCCGCTGCGTGGTCGTAGACCCGGAACCAAAGGAGGTTTAGATCCAACAACTGTGGCTTGCCGAACGCTTGGAAAATGCCTTTATACACGAGGCACTTCAGGTGGACAGGAGCCTCTTCAATTTCTGCAGAAAATTGAAAAGTTGCAGACATGAAGCAAATCAGGATACTTCGCTAGGATATTATTTTGTCTCTTGCTGAAGGGGCCAGCGTTGCCGACGTTCCCATCTACTGGCGGTGTGTGGCGTGCAGAGCCTTGTCCTTATCCCTGGACGCCCACCGCTCTGTCTTTGTTGCAACCGCGTTGGGCAAATTCGTCAGCATTGCCGTGTAGCGGCGCTGCTATCGCCAGCGGCGCTTATGACGAAGACGAAGCTGACTTTCTGAAGGACAGATTCTTTTACTGCGCCGAGGGAACCGTATGTTCAAATACATATTATCAGTCAAGAGGTGTGCCGCAAGGATCGGTGCTATCCCCTCTGCTTTTTAATATTTTGGTCAGTGGCATCCCCATTCGTCCTGATATAACGGTTTTTGTGTATGCAGATGACATAGCTCTTTTCGCCTCGGCCAGGGATATCCACTCCCTTTACCACATTCTGCAGGGACTTTTGGATGCTCTTGGAGTATGGTTGCAGGCTATTAATTTATCCCTGAATGTAGACAAATGCGGAGTTTTGGTATTTCCTTCAGACAGGCCTTTGCACATTTCATTAGTCCATCGCTCTCTCCAGATTCGACAAGTGGCATCCGTAAAATATCTGGGTGCTACTTATCACCCAGCATTAGATTGGAGCCTTCAAATAAAGAACAATGCGTTTAAAGGATAACGCGCTCTATGCCGGCTGACAAGAATCGCCAATAAAAAGTTTGGGACGCGCCGCGACACGTTATTGTTACTATGCAAAGCCTACGTAAGACCTATACTTGAATTTGGTTGCATTCTGTTCTCTCGTAGCGCAAGCTACAAGATTCAACCCTTAATCTTACTGGAAAGGCGCGCTCTCCGCCTCTGCCTTGGTCTCCCAAAATCTGTTTCAAACGCCCTGCTTTATCTGGAAGCCCGTATCCCTGATCTAACTTCCCGTTTTCAAATACTCACGGTGCCATCTTTCCTCAGGTCGATAGACCCAGTGACTGATGTCAGTACTCCTATTTTTTGTTTCTCAGCCGGCCTTATTCTTTTCTCATCATTGGCCACGGTATCAAATGCCATAAATTATGTTAACGCAGAACCTTTTAACACCGATTGGTGTTGATCTCAGTTCTTTGCAGTGGGTTGATGACACGCCGGCAGCAGTAGAATTCCATTTCGACCACATCTTCCCATTTCATGCGAAACACATGCCCGCAAACATTTTAAACGGTATTCTCTCGAATCACATAGAGGAATACCCCCATCATACGGTGCTTGCTACCGATGCCTCCGTGAACTGCTAAAAAGCTGCAGTTGGCATCTTTTCGCAGGATTTGGCATGGAGCTATTCTGTCCGCATCCCAGATTATATTCCTTTATTCTTTGCGGAATTTTTGGCTCTTGGAATGGCCATTCACAAAATTCCATGCCATGTGTCTCATGTTATAATTCTCGCTGATTGTTTGTCAGTGTTTGTCTCCCTTGACACTTCAGAAGGAGATTTTTTTAGCCGTATCCTGCGATTTTTTGTCCCATGCACTTTGAAGGTGGTTCGTTTTGTCTCGGTCCCTGGCCATACAGGTATTCATTTCAATGAGGTGGCTGATTACTTAGCAAGGTCGGCTCTTGACGGGTCAGTGACACATCCCGTCCCGAATTTCAGCCTGCTGGTGATTTCCAGGTGTCAGCGGTTCCTACATATATCAGCCAGGTTACGAGATCCCTTACTAAATACCACTGACTATCAGCACTTAGCATATAATTGGGACGTCCGTTCGTGTAAATCCAGGCTGTGTGAGGTAACAATGACGCGGTTGAGGTGCAGGATTCCAAGTTTGAATTTATATCTATGCAGGTGTGGGTTGACACCGACGAACCTATGCGACGCATGTGGGAAAGTTGAATCTTTAGACCATTTTCTCCTCTACTGCCCAAAGTTCACACTTCAGAGAAAGATTTACCTGGAGGTCCCTCTCTCCAGGTTAGGGCTCCCTTTATCTTTGCCAGTGTTATTATCGTTTGGTGCGAACGCCAAGGGATTTGCATTGGGTTCTATTTGTGGGTTTCTACACGATTACATAATTGTAACTGGTAGGTTTATGTGCTAATACTTTTAAAGTTCTACGAGCCCTTCTTTTTTCACCAAAATGCTGTATGTTATTTAACTGTCAATATTGTGCTGTTGTTTTTATTCATTGATTTTTCATAAATCACGATTGGTGCTACAATTTTGTCGTCTTCTTCCATGGAAACTTCTTTGTTTATTCAACTACACCTTGGCCAATCCCCCCGCGTGGGTATATGCCATATACCTGGGATGAAGAAGAAGAAGAAGAAGAAGAAGAAGAAGAAGAAGAAGAAGAAGAAGAAGAAGAAGAAGAAGAAGAAGAAGAAGAAGAAGAAGAAGAAGAAGAAGAAGAAGAAGAAGAAGAAGAAGAAGAAGAAGAAGAAGAAGAAGAAGAAGAAGAAGAAGAAGAAGAGTTCGCCCGCGCTGAGAACATATTCATTTCGCTGTTCCTTTTTGTTTACTTCTTCCTTCCTCAGCAGCAGTCATTTTATTTTCGTCCAGATAATATTTATCTGAAGAACTCTCTGTGCCCTCCCCCCCCAATTCTTGGCCAATCCCCCTATGTGGGCATGTGCCATTGTGTGAGGGTAACAACTACATATTCGGCAACCGGCCTGGCCGGCAACATCGAGAGCCCGCTCCGCCGGCTCACCAGCCACGGCTACCGGGACCTCCAATAAATGTGGGTCACCTTCCACATCTGGTGACTCCGGATGACAGCTTCGACGCACGCAACGCCACTCCCATCGGCTCTGCGCTTCTACC
Organism: Amblyomma americanum; assembly: GCF_052857255.1. NCBI lineage: Eukaryota > Metazoa > Arthropoda > Arachnida > Ixodida > Ixodidae > Amblyomma > Amblyomma americanum. The sequence continues at coordinate 218,389,605 of NC_135497.1, forward strand.
CGTCCTGTCCCTCCCCTTGGCCTTGCCGCTGCACGCCCGCTGTTCGCGTCCGGTTTTCTGCAGCTTCTTCCGGCCGCCATGTCCACGCCTACCATCGCATCCGGTGAGCTCCTCCAGCCGTATCAGCGCTACTTCCTTCCTCGGCTGCCTTGCCAGCCTGCGTTTTATGCCAGGCACCCCGTTTTGTGGCTGGCGCTGCTGGACTCGCACTTTCATGTCAACCACGTACCCAGTCAGCTGCTGCGCTATCAGCACACTAGCCGCGAACTCCCACCCATTCTCCTGGCAAAGCTGCGCTTACCGCCTCCTGGCCCCGACATTTACGCCGACTTCAAGAAGGGCCTTACGGCGTATCTTGGCTTGGAGCTCCCGCCGACTCTCTGCGCTGCTGTTCCGGGCTCAGACGCTGCGCCGTAACTCAACTCGCGACCACCACTGGCCGAATCCGCCCTCATAGCGGCTTCGGTTTTCCCTCTGTCAGCTACTAAACCGGAGCCGCTCCCCACCCCGGTCTCTCCCAAGTTTGTTCCACCGGCCCCTACGGACGGCCATCCACCTGCGAGCTCCCGTCCCAAGGCGCCTCCTGCCCAGCCCTGCTTGCCAGCTGTGGCATCTGCCCTTGGGCCATCACCAGAAGAACCCTCTCTCGACCCGGACCTCAACTAACTTCTAGTCCCATGTTCTTTTGCCACCCCATGCCCAATCACAGTGGGCCCCATCTGCCTTTCTTGTCGCGAGACGCGCATGCAAGCTAAACCAGAACCTTGTCGCGCATCACGCGCCATCCTAACCGCCTGTCATGACTCCCTGCCCACCTGGCGCCTTCGCAAGCGACTGGGCCTCCGCGACAGATGATACTGCCATCGCAGGAGGTGCCAGGCATGCGACGCATCACAGCGTGCCCTATCCAAGACCACCAATGGACTCAGCTCTACTGTTTCCTTCCCATTCCGACCCCTACGTCCCGGATGTGTGCCCTCTGTTCCCATTAAGCTGTCCCAACTCTACAGTGTGCTCGCTTTTGCCGAGAGCCGGTGCACTCCGTCGCCCGCTTCGACCACTTCCCTAAACGGCAGCCCGAGCTCCGCGCAGCAGATCTCCGGCCCAGTCTCGTGCGCCGTCGTTTCACCGTCGCCAGCGGCCGAGGCATCCCCTTCTCTTCTATGGCTGCGGTTTCCGCACGCCATACGTTCGCCTGCACCCACTGGGCCAGCGCACACAACATGTCGTAAATCCCGGCGCAGGTGCTTTCTCGGCACTGGCATTTCCTGGCCAGCTTTTAATTACCCCACTGCCGGCTCCACCAGTTCACCTTATGACTGGAGCACACCCAGCTCGCAGCCAATTGGTAGATGACTATTCCCGCCTGTTCATTCCGTCATCATTCTCGTCTTTTGGCTCCCCTCGCCCTTTAGAAGGTAGCCAGGCTCGACCATCCGAGTGTGCATACCCCGCCCGGTGACCTTCACGGACCTAGCAGTGCTTTGAACTTGACCGACATGTTGAAGCCTGTACATACCGTCTTTTTTCTTTTTCCTTTATCGCGCACTGCGCTGGGGGGGGGGGGGGGGGGCACCTGTAGCGGCGCTTATGACGAAGACGAAGCTTGGAGCGCGGGCTCGCTCGCGCTGAGGAGAACATATTCGGCAACCGGCCTGGCCAGCAAAATCAACAGACCGCTCCACCGGCTCACCAGCCGTGGCTACCGGGACCTCCAATAAATGTGGATCACCTTCCACATCCGGACGCCGCGCTTTGAGGATTGCCGGCGCTTTGGCCACACAGCCGAGGAATGTGTGGTGACATATGCGGAAAAGCTGCGGCGTCGCGTCCGGCCACCTTACGACGCTTTACAAGAGCACATCATGTACGCCACGTAGTTACTTGACGCTACCGGAGATCTTCCTGCCGCCGTCGTGGCCGAGTCGTCCAGTGGCACTCCGCAGGCTGTTGTTGCAAACATAAAGGCTCCTATAGCGTCCGAGGGAAAGGCGGAAGATGATGCAGCGCAAGCCTTGGATGAGACGCTGTGTCCAGCTGCGGGTGAAGAGCAAGTCACCGTGCCTGAAGACCATGCTTTTCCGCTGCGCACATTTCAACTCCTGCGGTCATTCCTGAGTAGCAGCTCCCGTAAAAGTCCCTTGTTCCAATGGCTGATGGACTGACTGCTGCTGACGAGCCACTCCAGAAGCGCTGCGTGTCATGCGCCACTATATCAAGTGGCGAGGATGACCAAGGAGGTAGCAAGCGCCGTCGTCGCCGTTCGAAGCGTCGAAGCATAAAGGGAAGTGCCGGCGTTCGCGCTCCAGGAGACCTGGCGGCGGTTCAGATGCGGCTTCGGCGTCGGCCTACAGGTGGATGGAACTACAGTCGAACCCTGCTACAACGAACGCCGCTTGAACGCAATTTTCGCTTCAACGAAATATTTCAGATTCCCCATCAGCTAGGCATAGAAAACAATGCATGCTTGTTCTCGCCACAAGGAATTCTCTTTCCAGGTGCGTTTTTGCTTCAACGAAATTTTTGTTCAGTGGAGATGGGCTTAACAATTATTTCACGACAAAACAAGTATAACTTTACCCGTCCGTACGTTCATGGCGTTTGATTTCACTGAAAATGCTTGCTGGAATCGATGTCTGGCCCGTAGTGCGTCGAGTACGAATGGGCGGCGCAATTCGATATCGTCCGTCGTATCGTCCATCGTCCGTCATATCGGGCGATATCGTCCGTCATATCAACAGAGAAGCGCAGCGGAGCCGGCCCGACGCAGTGCGATTGCCCGGTGTTTCATTTGTGTTAGTGTGCTAGACTCGACGCCACCATGGCAACGCCGTGCAGAAAGCGGAAGTTCCTTTCTTTTGGAGGATAAAGCACGTATAATCGGAGAGGCCTCAAGCGGGAGGAAGAAAGGTGACATCGCTGCGGATTTCGCCATCTCCAATAGCACGCTTTGAACCATTTTGAAGGCGAAAGACTTACATCACCACAGCTCTTTCTTCGGGGACGTCCGGCAAACACAAGAAGTTGACGCAAGCGGCACACGAGGATCTTGAAAAGGCATTGTTCGCGTGGTTCCTCGACATGCGTGCGAAGAAAATGCCTGTCAGTGGAAGCGTGCTGCAAGAAAAAGCACTTAACTGTGCTTGCATGCTGGGAATTGAAGATTTCAAAGCAAGCTCAGGCTGGCTGACACGATTTAAAGCCCGGCATGACATATGAATATGACCTCGATGAATACATCGCCGTTGATGTGGACGTGGTCGCACACGAGGAGCTAACCGATGGAGCAATAATTGAAGAGGCCCGCCACAACGACGCCTCGTCCGAAGATGAGAGCGACGTGCAAGATGCACCAGCCCTGCCGTCTGCACTGCATGTGATGGACGCGTTGGACACCACTCGTGCTTTCATTGGTGCACATCTCGAAGACATCGCGATGCAGTTGTTGGCCGAGTGTGAAACTCGCACCACGACGCTCATGTCCACTGAAAGGACACAAGCCAAGGTGACCGAATTTTTTTGGAAATAAATGACATTTTTGAACAGTGCAGTGAGATATTAGTTTTTTGGGCTGATTGCGCCACAATGAAATTTCCGCTTCAACGAAATTTTTTGCGCACCCCGTGAATTTTGTTGTCGCCGGGTTCGACTAGGAACGATGTCCAGTCATCATGGCGGCCTCCAAGGAGTTAGTATTCGCAACGTTAAATTTGCGTGGCCTTAGGTTACTTGACGCTATCGGAGTTTCGCCGACTTTTGCTTAGCAGGCGTCTATACATATCGTGGCTCTCTACGAGACAAAGGTTGAGAGTGAGGAGGATACCGAGAGGGCACTACAGTCTGTTGTGGAAGATTTTAGCGTTATTGTGATGCATGCTGTTGGCTTGTCGGTGGGTTGTTTCCTTTTTCTGCCTAACACCCTCTCTTGTCCTGGCCCGACCTATAATACCGACGCGGATGGTATGTTCATATGTTGTGATTTTCTACTTGATGAGAAGTCATGGCGACTGATAAATGTTTATGCCTTAAATAATGTAGTCTAGCGCGTCAGTCTGTTTTCACGTATGGCTAGTTTACTGGACTGTGACCGGCATGTCGTGCTAATGGGTGACTTTAATTGCGTGTTAGAGATCCGATTGATTGTGCCGGTCCTGATTCCTGCAGAGACAGGAACGGTGATGTTTTGTTACGGGTTACAGAAGACGAAGCGCTTACCGACGCAGGAGCGTCGTGCTTCTCGGTTATTAACGCACATTCAAGGAAACTCTCACACTTGCCTAGATCGGATTTACACATTTTGTGCACTAGTTTCACGCGGGCTTGTTTTTGAAAATAAACCGTTTCCATTTTCTGATCATTGTATCGTCGTTGCTTGGCTCGGAGGCAACGACCGTTCACAATTTAGGCCGCAGATGGGCTGTTTGGAAATGAAACTCATTGCTTGTAAATGACCAAGAGTTTATTATTCTTGTGTGCTCGCAGCCGCAATCCTGTTTTTCTTGTAGCCTACACTTGTTTGCCGCATGAGAAATATTCAAATAGGAAGTACGTGGAATAGCTATTGAAATCGGCTCGGCTAAGTCATTTTTCAAAAAAACATCAGGAGCAGTCACTTAACAAAAGCTTGCACAACGTGTATGAATTGGAATGCGAAGCGCCTGGCTTATATACGGATGTAATTTCTAGTGTAAAATGCGAGTTACAAAGGCGTGATGCGGAACGATACAGCGGTGCTCTAGTTCGATTTTTACCAAGCATGTTTTGCATTGTGAACGGCCGACACGACAACCTCTGCTTGATGAGCGCCGTCACGTGATTACAAATCAGATTCCGGCAATGTCCACTGAGACCCTAGTGACAGGTATTAGCGAAGTAACGTCCGTATTTGTGGATTACTACATGGCGCTGTTTAATATTACTTTTGATTACAAAATTCGCACATTATCGCGCGTTTCACATCTCTGGTGACGCCTTTATCAGAAGAGCCTTGTTCCGTTATTAGCGACTCTTTCACACATCAGGAGTTAGAACTAGCAATCGATCAGTTACCTCTCAAAAACGCTTGGTCTTCACGGGATTTCGAATGAATTTTACAAAGCATTTCAATCCATTCTAGCTATATATCGCGCTCCAGGTCTTCAAGATAGGTGTTGTTGTAGAGGCCCTTCTATAGTCTCTTACAAGAAGCCACACAGTCTTAATTCCGAAAAGTACTGATGAAGAAAAAGAAAAATTGCCCTCAGTGGAGAGCGATAGGCCCATCACGTTGGAAAATGTGCATTACAAAATTTTTGCTTATGTTTTATCAAATCGCCTACAGTTCGCAATGACGGTTCTCATTGGCCCTCACCAGACGTGCGGTTTGAGAGGCCGGTCAATTCAAAGTAATCCTCACATTGCGCGTACAATTCCCGGAACTTGCTCCTGATCTCATGATCAGCTTGCTTTGCTTCAGATTGATCATGCGAAGGCGTGTGAACGTGCTGCCATTCATCCCAGTTTTTGTAGAGCGAGCAAATGTTGGGTCTATACTGTACGTATAGTGGTTCAACTTTGCTACTGCAATTGCTTGACTCGCCTAATTTTTAATGGTCATTTATCAAACCTCGTGACAATCGGCTCTCTCGTGAGGCGAAACTGGTTGATGTCCCCGCTGCTTCTTGCCCTTTATCTGCAGCCGCTTTCTTTGAGTGTTCTGTACAATAGTAATATAGATGCCTTCTCAGTTTTCGGTAATGAAGTCAAAGTGCTTGCATATTTTGGCGATCTTGCTTTTTTCTGCATTGACAAGCACAGCACTCAAAATGATATGCTCACAATAGATCAGTCTGGCAAGGTCTGGTACTCAAAGGAATCGCTCCAAAAGTTCTGGCCTGTGGTTCGGTTGGTAGGGATAAACGCCGCTTCGTTATGCCGGAATAGAATGGTCGCGTCTGCATCGTAATGTCATGTCGTTCCAGTTCATGCATTTAAGACAGGCACACTTTACTGGAAGGAGCAGGTTCCAGGCGTTCAGAGTTATGATCAGAGCTTTGTCCCACACCAGCTTTCAATTTTTGGCCATGCTCGGGCCTGCAATACCTTTCTGGCAATAAAACTTTATTATGCACTCCGGTTCTTGCACTGGGATAAACACTACATCCAGCGTATTCATCGAATATTTGCGCCTTTAAATGGGCATCAAGTTTCTAGCTGATGCGGCGTGATAATCTTTTCAGGCCTATTTTGCAGGAGGATTGAGCTTAGTTCACCTGGATGAGAGAAATTTAGTTGCCCGTTCCTACTTGTTTCGTGATTGTTACCATCCGATTATTAGATCATTCTGGCCGTTTTATGAATTAATTTCATTACCCTGTTTCCAAACTTAGTGATTTCTTTAAATTTTATGAGCGCCCCTCTTTACTAGAGTTTATGCAGGATGTTTGTAAACCTGTGCGGTTTTTTACAGTTCCGTCTTCTAACGAGCACTTACATTCTGTTTCGCGTAATAGTCTATACACGGATTTGAAAACGATGCTCTTTCTGCCGCCATTGTGTAGTTTTGTGTTCTTTGCCTTCTATTGTCATGTGTAAACACGAGTGTGCAAAATGGCGATCCCTCCTTGCACCAAAACATTTTTCTACAAATTACGCACCGAAACTCTACCTGTTAACACGTGGCTCTACAGGACAAACATTTTTGTACCTTCTGTTAACTGTCGCCTGTGCAATGTACCTGAAGCCATTGAACACTGTTTTAATAACTGCAAAGATGTGATTTTGTTTTGAAATGTGCTGCAGAGAACGCTAAATAATAATAAACACCTTTATTTTCAGACAGCACATTTACAATTCTTAGGAAAAGTCTGCCCAAGCTATAAAGGCTTGTCGGGCAGTACTCGGCAGTCGGTGAATGACATATGAAAAACAGGTGTGACAAGCAAGCAAACAATGATAAACCTTAATATGAAAAGCAAACAAGAAAACGAAAACAGATTAAATAACCGACATATGGGTTTTTAAGAAGTTCCTTAATTGTGACAGCGAAGAAACTGGAAAGATCGAATCAGGCAAAGAATTAAAAATTTTGGGTATGTAATAATTACGAGTGAAGTGGCCATAATGAGTGTAGCAGCGAGGTACCGTGAAACGGGGGTGATGTCGAAAAGAACGAACAGGAATGAAAGTAACCAAAAATTCGCTCTCCCAAAGGTGAGCACGAATAACTACATGATGGAAGAGGGCATCAAAAGAGGGCAGCTGTAAAAGCGAAAACAAACTGCAGTCAGGTGAAGCATCCGTGTTGTATGATACGGATCGAAGGATGTTTCTTAGTATGGCATTTAACTTCATTCGCCAAGGTTTTGAGCAATGATAATATTGCCACGTAGTGGTGACGGCAGTCGAAGCAGCGATGAAGACGGATGAAAGGGTCTTGTAAAAGAACTGTTTATTGGGCTGACTTGCACCCAAAATGGACTGAATCACTCGGCGGCGGCGAAGCGACAAGCGTGCTCGGCGGTCGTCGAACAGAATGCCCGCCGCAGTCGGCCGTGCTCAATTTAAAGCTGATAACGAACATTCGAGATAAAGGGCGCAAAGTTACTACAACATTCCGGAACAACGTAGAATCAGCTTTGCCTGGCTGCGATCAATCGAGATAAATCTAGTCGCGTCTTGCGTCGCAAACAAAGCGATAAGGTGGTGTCGCGGCAGATTTGAAAAACGAACAAACACTGCAAATATTGGCGGCAATATACAGTGACTCCATATCTGAGGATACCATAAATAAGAGCATGCGCAACAAGCTTGCGAGTCTGAAAAGGTAATAAATATCGAACATTGTATAGTACACATGATAAACCACGAAGCTTGTTACATACTACAGTAAGGTGACTGTTCCAAGACATATCTCTGTCAAAAAGTATACCAAGGTACTTAACACTATTTGAAAAATTAATAGGAATGCAACAGCAATTAAGACAATGCGAAGAATGTAAGAACAATGGTTCAACGGACGAAATCTTTTTATGGGGATTATGAAAACAAATGAGTTTAGTTTTTTGTTGATTAATTGAAATCGAACTATTTAAAAACCAGTCCATAACATGCACCACATCTTTTCTAAGAGCCTCCATGGCCAGAAGCAACGAAGCATTTGTTGACAACAATAACGTGTCATCGGCGTATTGAAAAACATAACATTCTGTCACAGCATTTGATAAATCATTTACAAATAAATTGAAAAGCAAAGGCGATAAAACAGAGCCCTGTGGAACACCTGCCGACAGAAATGATTCAGAACTTCGATGCCCGCTGATTTCAACAACTTGAGCCCGATTAGAAAAATAGACTTTCAGCAAATTATTAAAAGGACCCCTAAACCCAATGACATCAAGTTTCTCAAGCAGTAGGTCATGCCGAACACAATCGAAAGCTTTGCTAGCGTCCAAAAACAGACCACATGCGAGTTGCTTATTATCAAAACATGAGTAAATAATGTCAGTAAAAGTTTCTAATAACAAAACAGTTCCTTTACCTGCAATGAAACCAAACTGTGCCTCTGATAGGATATTATTCGTGAAAACAAAACTGTACATAACTTGGAATAGGTGCTTTTCAAGAATTTGCGCAATCGCAGGTAGAATTGAAATAGGCCTGTAATTTTCAATATCTTTTAAAGAACCACTTTTATGTAATAATTTAACTATGGCAACTTTTAAATTGTGTGGAATGAAGCACTCAGTAATGAAACCGTTCAACATAAAAAGAAGTACCGACTGCAAATTCGTAAAATTCCGTTGGAGGTCACTCATTCTTATATTGTCAATACCTGCAGCTTTCTTCGAATTGAAGCTAAAGATTATGCTATGAAGGTCCTGGGGTGTAATAGTCGGGAGAAAAGCTAAAGAAGCTGTGCAATACAAAGACCATGGAACCTCATAGTGGGATAAAGGAAACTTCCTGGGAACCTGAGAGAAAAATGCATTAAACTCAGAGGCCGCAGAGGGCAAATCTTTGAAGGATTTGGCAAATGAATCGCTAATGGATTGTTTCGGGTTTCGTCCAAAAAGGCAATTGATAGTTGACCAAGTTTTACGTGAAGAGTGTTGGTTGTTACGAAAAGCCGAATTGAAATAGTTACGTTTCGAAGCTCGAATCATGGCATTGACTTTATTTCTAAGCAACCTGAAATTATCTTTGAGGAGTGTGTTTTTGGGACTACGCTTGCAACGTGTCCAAAGGGCGTCTTTTTCTGCAATGGCCTTCAGAATGTCACTTGTTAACCAAGGAAGGTTTGGGTTGCGTTTTTTGATCACGTTGACCTTTTGTGATGAGGCTATTATAGAGCTGACAACCTGCACAAACCTGTCATACACATTAAAAGAATTAACTTCCTCGAGGAAAGAGACCCAGTTAAAATTGGCTATAAGGTTATCAAATGTGGCAGTGTCTGTATATGAAATTCGCTCCTTATTGGGGTATGATTTATTTAAAGAAGGAAAAAGAATATGAGAACCTACAAAGTAACGATCTGAAAGTTTATATGTAATTACCGAAGAGAAAGACTGGGCAAACGGAGCTCTTATATTGATGTGATCAATACAAGAAGCTACGAAATGATGTCCCAGGTACTCTTCTCTTGTGTAGTCTTTTATCGCTGGTTCAATACCATGTTTTGCCAAGATATTTAGGTACTCGCAAACAAATGAACGTGCTGGTGGCAAGGTGTCAATATTGAAGTCTCCTATGAGGCATATGGAATGATTTGGCAATAGGGAGCCCAAAAAATTGTCGAGCTCAGAAAGAAATTCTTTCACATTTTGGGAAGGAGGCCTGTAAAATCCTAGTAGAGTAACCTCCGAACTTACGAATGGTATCTGCAATGCAACGCACTCAGCAAAGCAGAATTTGGATTGTAAAGGGTAGGCATTCCATTTGCTGTGAACAAAAACAAGAATTCCACCGCCTGACCGATTTGAGCGTGTGAAAGAGAAACTAGAGTAGCTGGGTAACGAAAAAGAGGAGAGAAGTGTGGAAGGGATGTTAATTTCGGTAAGTACAAATGCATCAATAGTATTTTTAGAGTTGTCAACAACAGCCAAAAATTCATTCCAATGTTTTCGCAAGCTACGTATGTTTACATGAAGTACACTGAACGCGTCCTCCTTTGGCGAGACTAAGTTACAAAACTCATCAATATTGGCGCAATGGGAAAAGGTAGAGTTCATAATTCAAACTAGTTTATCTAAATCGGTAGAATCATGGATTCGAAAAATAGAAGAGACTTCGGTCTTCCTAGCAAAAATTTTTCCATGTTTGACCCAAACAAATTTAAAATTATTTGCCTTGCCTTTCTGCTTAGCCTCCCAAAGTAGTTTCCTGTTTGATGTGGTGAGGTTGTCGTTGAAGTATATTTCAGATAGCTCCCCTTTTTCCACTAGGGGCATGATCTGGCTTCGATGATTCATCCATTTTTCTTTCGCAGCGACAGAAGTGAATCTCACCAGCAGAATTGGTTTTTTGTCTTTTTTCTGCGGGAGACAATGAGCTGCTTCAATATCTGAGTCAGTTAGCTCAATTTTCAGCTTCTCTGCTAAGTTCTTTAGTGCGTCAGTCACCTGCTCACCTTGCTTAAGAGAGGACCCCTGTATTTCTAAGTTCTGCAGCCTGCTATATTGCTCCATGTCGTTAATCCCTTTCTGAAGGTGTCGTAGTTGTTCATTTTGGCCCGCCACTGTGGTGTTCAGAGTAAGCACTTCATCTTGAAGCTTCTGGATCGTGGTCTGTTGGTTAGCAGTGGATTTAACTAAGTCGTCATATTTCTCCGAGAAGAAAGAAATAGAGGCGTGTATACTTTTTACTGATTCTTCTAGCGACTCAACATTAGTTTTCAGCAACAACAACTCATCCACTCTTCGCGAAAGTGAGCTGATGGCGTCCTTAATTGGCAACAAGCTCTCAAACAAGCTCTCAATCTTGTCAAAGAGCTCCTGAAGAGTTCTTGACGAGCTCGCCTTTTCATTTTCTGAATCCGTACTACTCTGTGAACCACAGTGCAGACAGCGCCAGTCGGCGTACGCTTCAAACCCTCTGCTGGCAGCAGACTTTGCAGTAACCCCTGAACACTTTTTTTTCAAATGAAACAACTTGTTACAACCAGAACATGTTAAGTAATTCCCTGCGGAGGGCAATGCTTCAGAACATTTGCAGCAAGTTGACATAGTCACAAATAACACGATGAAACAGAAACGCAGTCGGTGGTGGGCAAAAGGCAAAATCGGGAGTGCAAAAAAATACAACTCTCACCTGCAATAAAGCTGTGATCAGCACCAGCCAAACGCCCGCCACCGACTGCGCGCAGTGCTCGTTGACGGCGCCTTTTAAAAGAAAGGCTTTCTTTTAAATTCCTACTCTGTACGTCACCTAGTGGCTACTCAACCTGATTATAAACCCTATGACATTTTTTTTTCCTCATTGGCCTTGATAGCCTGTGGAAAACGCGCATGTTAAACCGCAACGCTGAACCTCTTGTTTCACCTAGAAGCCATTTTAGCCGAATGGTTCTCCAAATCAGGGACATCTATGAAGAGACTTTCTACCGGACTGGTTTCCGCTGTTGATTCGCTGTCTATCGTTGCTGCCTTTTTAGTTGTGTTTTCTTCTGCCAAGCTAGCGCAGTGCACGCACTAGCTGAGCGTTTTGTAACTAATATGTATATAACCCCTTTTGTGTACATACATAACCTCATGCTGTAAATGGCATGTTGTAAAAAGAATTCGGCAATAGCCTAGTACACTCGCGCAGTGGCCCGCGAAGCTGATGTGTTCGCGTCGCAGTGGGTTCAAATCCCTGTCGCGGCAATATTGATTTTATTGGCCAGGTTGGCCAATTAAGGCCGCCCTCATTCAGTGTCTCGTTTATTTCCCGCATCACGTGACTAACTTCAGAGGGTTCACCACCACCGGCATTTTCCAGGTTAGAAGGCCAATAGTGCTTTCGCACTACAAAATCGACTAACTGTTTATAGGTGAGGGAGAAGTGGTTATAAAGAGGACTAACTGAGTTTGTTCCTGAAAAGATTTCCTTCCTTTTGTTATCACCGTATTTTTAATAATTTTTAAAGTGTTTGTTGAAACAGCGGTATAATAGAGTTATAGCATATCGTTACCGTGTTACCGGATGCCGGACTTTCCGGTTAGTGGTGCAAAACATCAGAACACGTTTTAGAATAGCGTGTCCCCCTAACCAAGTTACCACAAGGCAAAAAAGGAAGATGGTGCCAAATGTTCCAGCATGCATTGCAAGCATTGTTATGCTGTGATATAATCCAAGTGGTTTAATAATCTTTATCTTTGCATATATAGGCGTACTATAGTGAGCAAATGCCGGAGACGCCTTCACCTCGGGTTATGAACCTTTTATCCCTGCATGGGGGCGCCACCTGACACCAGCAGCGCTTCATGAGGTGGCGACCGCCTGCAGAACAGCAAGGCTCGGAACACGATGGGGGCGGGGTATCTTACTTTTGCGCATGGTAATACATACTACGTTTCAGCTAACAGCCGGCTCAGCGGTTTTTCGCCTACGTCTGTTTAACTAAACACTTTTAGTTGGGAGCCGCCGCGGTGGCTCAGTGGTTATGGCGCTCGGCTGCTGATCCGAAAGACACGGGTTAGATCCCGGCCGCGGTGGTCGAATTTCGATGGAGACGAAATTCTGGAGGCCCGTATATACTGTGCGATGTCAGTGCACGTTGAAGAACCCCAAGTGGTCGAAATTTCCGGAGACCTTCACTACGGCGTTCCTCATGGCCCGAGTCGCTGCGGGACATTAAAATTTCATAAACAAAACAAAACTTTCAGTTGGGAGTAGGGATCACTTATTCCTTTTCAATGCTGAAAACAGCGCCAGTGCACCCTTTTAGATTGCCGTGCCGCAGCGTCGCTTGAGTGGATGTACACGCTGGGGTGTCACCTAGTGACACCAAGTACAATCGCTTCAACCATGGCCTGAATAAACGCTTTTTTTTAATTGTGGATGATTATGGCAAGTGAATTACCAGCCTTTGTTATTTCAAGGAAGAAACTAAACAAATAGAAGATGTTAAAACTGATGCAAAGCTGAAGAACTGTTGCATATGAAGACATGTACACGACATATAGCTAGCCTTAACAGCTTGAAAATTGCCTAATTATGTTAGAAACATACGCTAATTGTCAGTATACCTTGGCGTATGAGTTAGAGCATGTGAATTAAAAACAAATTCCGCCATTTAGAAGGAGATATCGCGCCGAAGAATGCGGCGGTGCAGTATTGGTCCGAAGCGTGAGAACAGCGCGCCACCATGTCCCGTAGTTTGTCTTCCGGCAGTTTGGGAGCTAACTCTGACTCTCTGCAACAGTAAAAGAGATCGACTAAAGTGCTCGCACCGCAGTAATGGCCGCGCATGCGCAGCTGTCTCCAGTCTGTCTCTCTAAACGATAGCGTAAACACGGTGATGTCCTACAGCTGTCTAATGGTGCAACTACCCGCATGTAGCAAGTACTATTACGAGTGTTGCGGATCTAGGAATATTAATTACGAGTATTTAATAAGAGAAATTAGGTAGAAATGGTATAATGTAAAGGTCTTAATAGAAGTGCTACTGCTGGCCGCCAGCGTCATGTAAATATCGATAATACTAACACGCATGTAATAAAATGCACTGCAGACCGACGCTCAGGTGGCCACTAGTAGTGTTAGACCAACGACAACGACTTGCTGATGCTGGCTTCACCGATAAGCTTTTCGGGCACCAGGCAATTTTATGGAACAGAGAAAGAGGGCAGTTCATTGCAGAACTTCAACTTACCGTGGCAAAAGTGATCCCTAATAAGCGCGCTCCATAGAGACATCGCTGAAGATCAGAGTGATGATCAGTCTTTGGAGGTAACTATTATTGTACTCTGGATTAACATCCGCAGCATTCTCTTGGAACATTTTTCTACATATTGGCGTGAAGCTTTGCAACGTTTCTTTTTTTATCCTCAAAGCTGCTTGCCCGTGACTTTGTCACATTCTAATAATAGATGTGCCCAGGCTCATTTGGAATGTTTGTAACCACGCACAGCTACTTATAAGTTGTTCAAAACTGTTGTAAGCTGTTTCAGCGTTCTACCTCGAAATTTATTCGTCAGCTTTGAATTAAGTGCGGCCGAAAGGGACGGTAATCTTCTACGACCACCGAGCAGGTTTTCTGCTATCGCCGCCGCTGAGTTGTTCAGTTACTTGTGAGAGCAAATCAGCCCGGTAAATAGTTCCCTTTGGAAGCCGGCCATTGTCTTTCTGACTGCTTGACTGCCGTCTCCACCACGTGAAAGTATGCGTAACAAATTCTCCAAAAATATTCACGAACTTGGTTACGACATAAATGCGTGTCCGAAAAATTCTTCAAAAACACTGGATTGGTTTCATAACTTTAGAACGCGTGAATTGTTCTCGCAAGGTTCGATTTACGCCAGACGATATTTTCATTGTCTCTGCGCGGTATATGTGCGCTGTAGCAACGTGACTAAGCACGCAATATTTTTGCAATTTAACGGCGGGTGCACTGGGCCGGTTTTGTAGCCACGCAAGAGCGGGAGTCGTTTATTCAAATTTAATATATTGTTGAATGCGGCGTGCCTCGTAACTCGTTGACGTAACAAGCCTTACGAAACCTGGCACATGTTCATAAACTGGTTACGAGAGTGAAATCTGCCCTTTTCAGTGTACAAAGCTGCGGAATTGGCAGGCCAGCAGGCTCGAACTGAAGCGTAGTTATCTTTTTTCTCTTGCTCGTGTGGTCCTTGTTTTCATCCGAGCGTAGCCCATACACTGTACTCACCCGCTGCTCGCTTATTGCGCTAAACTTTGAGCCGCCGTATTGGCTCCGTGGTTAAGGTGCTTGGCTGCTGACCCTAAAGACGCGGGTTCAATCCCAGCCGCGGCGGTTATATTTCAATGGACGCGAAATGATAGACGCCCATGTACTGCGCGACTTCAGCGCACGTTAATGAATCCCAGGTGGTCGGAATTGTCCGGAGCCCTCCACTGCGGCGTCCTTCATATATAGCCTCAGTCGCTTTGCGACGGTAAATCCCATTCAACCTATTATGCTGAATTCAGAGCAGTAGGTTTTTTTAATGACAAATACAACGTGAACAGGAACGAGGGCCGAAGAATGGGAACGGCACGACAAAAGGTTTTGTGTATTTGTTCTTCGTCCCGGTTCGCGCTGTTTTTTTTTTTCCTTCAAAGCGAACATCACCCGAATAGACCAACTTGCCGTCCTACTGTAGACTTTTGTCCTGTTATTGTGCCGCTCTAGGACTGGCAAAACATTGCGGCGAAGCTTTGTCACCTTTGTTTTTCTGTGTTCTTTGTTTATAGCCGTCGGAACGCGCCCTAGCGTTTCTGCTTTCTACGCGAGTAACGACGAGAGCACTTAGGAACAATCATGGATCAGGCGTGGCAGTTTCTAGGATCTTTCAGTTGGTTGCCGACGTTTCAGGTGTCTTAACTCAAACATTAGCTATCATCCTTAAATTGAGCGGGGTCGAGAATGACGCACACTTTTATCTTTGACGACTACCAAGTACACGTGTCGCTTTAGCTGTCACGTGGCTGACTTTTGTTTAAGGGCCGAAGTTCTCTCCTAATAGCAGTTAGTTGGAATTTCGGACCAGCTTGCCCAACTGTCGTCAATGTCATCGTCCGCGCCTGTCATACTGACGGTGCATACCCCGACAAGAAATTAGCGTAACTCCTCTCGATAAAGCCATGCATCGGACTAGCTGATTCTTTACCACTGAACATGCCCAACCGCAACCAACGAAAGCGTAGAGAATAATGGATTCCGACTGCAGGCGCCTAAAGCGTGGCGAATATGCAGAGCGTCTCAGCTGACGTGAGCCAAATGATTTAAGAAAGAAAAATGTAACGAAGCAATCCACGCCGTGTTATCAAAATATGCAATTGTGCCGATTTCATTTAATCTATGCTTCAATAATTTATTTCTGCAAGCACTACCATGAATTGCAGCGCAAATATGATACGGTCCTAGTGCTTTACAATCAGATTATTAGACAGTTATCATATATTCATCATGAATACGAGCCAGTCACTGAATGGTTCAACATCCACTGAATTACATTTTGCGATGACAAAGACACAGTAAGTGCA